>NC_043977.1:36896407-36948907 GCF_902148855.1 Sphaeramia orbicularis
TGGACTGACTGTGTAAAGATATCTCCAAACACTTAGAGTGATCTCTTATTAATTTGGTGGACAGAAAGCCTTGGGCCATAGAACAATTGTTACAGAATTTGGATGTAATCCAATCAAGGATTCCCCTTATTAAATGATAATTGCCACTTGGCTTTAAGGCATAACTCACAGTGATGGAGCCTTGATTCTAAATCCCCTGGGCTAGTTTCAAAGAAAGTCTATTGAAACATGAAAAGTGAATGGCAGGAATCTTATTTACATGCTTTTTTTTATACTTTACAACAGCTTTATTTATATCACAGTGTTGGCTTTTCCAGCACTAACTTTGCACTGCATGTCTGGCCTTGAAGTTTGTTTAGTTTTTTTTTTTTTTTTTTTTTTTTTACATCAAAAGAAGGTTTGTTTCTGTCTGAAAAGGATGAATAAACCAGGCCCTAGGTTTCCTGTAGTGTTTTATATACAACACTATGGCTCATTTTCCTCCCTACCCCTTGGCCCTCACACTTTATTGATGGATTGATTGATTGATGTATTTATTTCGAACATGAATGTCGAAACAGAAGAAAATAAATGAACAAAACACTTAACCCTCCGGAATTCAGGTGTGCCTTTTAGGCACACTTTGTTTGTTTTAAAAAACTTCATATTATTTTTCACAATATAAATAAGGTTAGAATTCAAAAGTTGTTCATTTTTGAATGATCTTTAAAATTCTGGCCACCGACTAAAATTTGCACATTGTAAACAAAAGAAAATTACAAGACTAGCATCTGTCTCTTAAGTGTGCCTAAAACGCACTGTTTCTTCCATTTGATCTGTATGATTAGGGCTGACCTTGATTTACAAAAAAAAATCAAATTAGAGCAGAAAAATAAATCAAGATATAATATTTAATAGTTTGATTTATAGGTGTACATTTTATGCACACTTGGTGACAGATGCTAGTATTTTTGAACATTTGACCTAGCACCAAAAATAATAATGCAAGTTAACCAATGTTGGAGTTAATCATTGACATATGCCAGGCTGCAAAAATCAAATTATGTGATCCACTTTTTATGTAGTATACTGAATGTTTTGGGGTTTTTTTTTTGTATATTGCTTCCAAAAAATGGTTTGTTTACATTACAAACACGGCATTTAAAGGGTTAAAAAATGTGACAGTTATTGAGTATTTGGTATTTTTATTTACAGCTCAAGTTGATGAAATTGAAAAAAATGTAAAAGAATTAAAAAACTGTATGAATTTTTTTTGACATTATTCCACAAGTGTGTGAAAAAGGCACACTTGGTGTTTAGTAAGGGTCTTGCTGGACGGGATACCGTTAGGGTTAGGGTTAACCCTAACCCTAACCCTTAACCCTAACCTTTTGGTGGTGATCGGGGGGGGTGGGGGGGGCCCACTGATCGGCCTTGGCGGAGGTCTGCGCTCTACGAGTGCTTTTCCAGAAAAGACAGCACAGACCTCCGCCAAGGGGAGGGGTAGGGAATCAGTGGGCCCCCACCCCCCCCACCCCCACCCCCGATCGCCACCAAAATTTAATAATTTCTTCCTTGTGCCAGTATCAACATTTCCTGAAATTTTCATGCAAATCCGTCCATAACTTTTTGAGTTATCCTGCACACAAACAGAGAGACAAACAAACCAACGCCGACAAAAAATAATCTCCTTGGCAGAGGTCAAATCTGTACAGCCTCCAGTTCTAACAAGTGTTTCACAGTGCATCAGTTTACCAACAACGGTGTTCTACCCATATTAGAGCTGTATCATCCATATTTCACCTGGAAAATGCATCAAAACATATCAAGGCAAGACAAAATCCAAACGGCTGTTTCCTTTTGACCCGAACCGCTTATTTTATTCTTGATCATTACCGTGTCTCTGGCTGAAAACATGCTCTCTGTGTCTGGCCCCAGCTAACACCTCTCTGTCTAGGGCCGCCGGGTTTGACCTTCGGGCCGTCCAACCGTTTGGAATTCACCGCCAGCTCCTCTGTCAAACCCACTGGATTCCTTGATTCCTCGGACCCCCACGACACATCATTATCTGCTTGGGATTGAGTAGGGGATCACCGCGTCTTATCCCCTCGGATCATGGCCGCCCCCTCTGCCTTCTACACCTTCGGCGAGAGCCAACCTCGTGTCATGTAATGTAAAATATTGATGGTGCGATCCAGACGCATACAAATCAGGATCCCTGTCCAATCCATCTCAGGTTTATGGTACCACAGAGATCGCATGATTTACTTTTATGTTCAAATGTTAATATGCTTGATTTGCTTGAACTGCTCACAGTGTTTAGTTTGGCTACTCCATCACATCATTTCATAACAATGTCACATAAATATGTAGTTAATGGTAAGTTATCATTTGTCTGGTCAGATGGGTTGGAAACTGCTCGGGACTGCTTTGTCCCTGAAGAGACGTTACATTTGTTTTATAATCTGAGCCATATTTTCACAGTGTTTTCCTACCGCTCATATCACTTGCAAGAACATTTTACAGACCGTTGCATATATGGACATAGCGTCTCTACCACTGAAAATGCATGTGTGTGTATTTATAGTCCTCTGTTTTTCTTGACAGGGCTTGTAGTTTCTAAACTGTAATTCTGTAAATCCTTGTAATTCATGCTAATTTACTTTAATATAATTACTTTTGTATTGGAATGTAGGGGCAGTGAACGTTTTGGTGAATGGTTAACCCTTTCATGCATGAATTATGAGAACTTTAATGGATCAAAACACAGTAATGTCCAGTCAGAGAGCGAAATTTAATTGATTGCCATTCCAACATTTATTTCAATATAAAATAGCTCCTTGTTTTGGATAATCCCTTATGGTCCAACTAAAGCAAAAATGAATTTAAAAGTAAAAATAGGATCAAATTGTCTCTAAAATGTCCTGTCAGAGAGATTTTGAATACTGTTTTTTTTTTTTTTTACCCTAATCAAAATATTTTCCAGAGTGTTTTTATTCCTCTTTAGGCATGAAAAAAACAATGTGAATTTTTTTTTTGAACCTATTTTTCATGGAGTTGCAAAAAATATCCACTCAGCTGGACATCATCCATTTAATTTTTGAAGCAAAGAAACATGTATTTACTGATACACCGTGAGAAAAGTATGCAATATTTTTTTAATGCTGCTAATCTGGTGTTTTGTCATATTTAACATACTCTAATATTAGTTATTATTCACTTATGGTGATAATATGCAAAAAAAAATTGTTTAACCCTCCAGTATCTGGGTGTGCCTTTTAGGCACACTTTGCACTTTGTGTTGAAAAACTTCATATTATTTTTCACAATTTAAATAAGGTTAGAATTCAAAAGTTGTTCATTTTTGCATGATCTTTACAATTCTGGCCACCAACTAAAATTTGCACAACGTAACAAAAGAAAATTACAAGACTAATATCTGTCTCCCAAGTGTGCCTAAAATGCACTATTTCTTCCATTTGATATGTATGAGGGCTGACCTTGATTTAGAAAATAAAATCAAATTAGAGCAGAAAAATATCAATCAATATAATATTTAATAGTTTGATTTATAGGTGTGCATTTTTGGCACACTTGGTGACAGATGCTAGTATTTTGAACATTTGACCTAGCGCCAAAAATAATAATGCAAATTAACCGATGTTGCTGTTAATCATTGACATATGCCAGGATGAAAAAATCAAATAATATGTAATCCACTTTTTATGTAGTATATTGAAAAAATATTTTTTTGTGTGTTTTTTACATCCAAAAAATTGGTTTGTTTACATTACAAACACGGCATTTAAAGGGTTAAAAAATGTGACAATTATTGAGTATTTGGTATTTTTATTTACGGCTCAAGTTGATGAAATAGAAAAAAGCGTAAAAGAATCAAAAACAAACTGTATGAAAAATTTTTTGAACATTATTCTACAAGCGTGCCAAAAAGGCACACTTGGTGCTTAGTAAGGGCCTTGCTGGATGGGATACTGGAGGGTTAAGTAAAATGGTTAGTTACAGTTTATTAACAATAACAAGCAATTGATTTACACTCCAACACGTAACTGTAGATCAGATTTATCCAGAACAGCAAAGTTACAGTAATGGTATGAATTGCAGTGTATGGGATGATGCATAAGTGTCCACTGTGTTGGCTGATATGAAACTAAAACAATAAAATCCATGAATATACAAGAGAACAGCTGTAGAATAGCTGTCCACTGTAGTGACCACTATGCATGAAAGGGTTAAATTATTGTGCAATGCTGTTAGAGATAAAGTGAAAAGAGTTGTTCGGTCCGTAGATAAACCACCTGGACAGAAACTAAAAACCACACATACACACTAAAGTCACACACATAACAGTTGGTTGGGTCAGCTTCAGCTTTGATAACAGGATATATTTGCCAGTGAACAAAATCTTGATTTGCTGTAACTAGGAAACAACAAGTACATCAGGGGAAAAGATGCCTTCAAATGCCTGACCAAAGGTTGGAATAAACAGTGTGAGGTTGTGTGTTCTCCCAGTGCAATGCAAAACAGATTTTAATGAATTCATAAATATAATAAATGTGGTGGAATTTTGTGAATAGGTTGTAAAGTACAAAAGCCTAAGCTGAACACCAAGACAGCAGCAGGAGAAGTTAGAAAAAAATAGAAATCACAGCCATAAATCCACACAAAAATATGCGTAAAACACAATGAAAGTCAGTTCTAAAACTATACTTAAAACACTAAAATAAGAACATACATAGAAAACCCACCATTATTTTAAAAGGTACTAAAAGCATAACAACAATGTTCCTTAAAAACATCTCAAAGCAGAACCCAGTTCAGTCAATTAGAAAAACATCTACATCCAGATTCATCCTTTTCACATTCATTTAACACTTTCATGCATAGTGGTCACTACAGTGGACAGTTATTCTCCAGCTGTTCTCTTGTATATTCATGGGTTTTGTTGTTTTAGTTCCATATCAGCCAACACAGCAGACACCAATGCATCATCCCATACACTGACATTCATACCATTACTGTAACTCTGCTGTTCTTTTATCTAAATCAATTGCTAGTTATTAGACTGCAATTTACAATTTTTTTTGTTTTTTTTGCATATTATCTGAGTCCGTAATAACTAGTATTATAGTATGTTCAAATGTGAGAAAACATCAGATTAGCAGCATTAACCTCCTGAGACCCAAGAAAGTGAAAATTTTAGCTTTTTTCTATTAAACAATTGTCTTGATTGGAAACTGCATAATGCAGCAGTTTTTTTGTTTGTTTGTTGTTTCAAATACTATTTATTCATTTATTTATTTATTTATTTTTTTATGGAATGTCCTTTGCAATGGACAGCATTTTTTAAGTGAAACTGTCACACTTTGTCCCCTACAGAGGACAAAATGCATTGCTGGGTCTCAGGAGGATACAATTGTTTTTATTTCATAGTTTTCACACAGTATGTCAGTAAATTCATGTTTCTTTACTTCAAAATTAAACACATGGTGTTTGGCTGAGTGGACATTTTTGTAATGCCATGAAAAATACATTCATTAAAAAAAAAAAAAAAAAAATCACATTGTTTTTTTTTCATGCCTAAAGAGGAATAAAAACACTCAGGAAAAAAAAAATATTTAGGTTCTCATAATTCATGCATGAAAGGGTTAAAATGACTTTGAATGTATTTAAACAGACCATGTCTTGAATGGGGCAGATTTGAAGGTTTCAACTCCTGTAATTGCCTCAACTATTACTGGTTCAGTAACATCCCACAGTTCCCAGTACACCAAAGTCATATCTGGATGTATAATCAAGTAGAGAGCTGAAACTATTAATCGATTAATCGAACGGAATTGATTAGAATAATTATTTGATTGCAACTTCCCTGAATCGAAGTTTTGTTTCCTTAATTTTGCTGCTGCTAAACATTGGTTATTGTGAAGCCCATGACGTAAGGAACAACTGAAAATTGTGTAGTTACATCTTAAATTGTTAGTAAGTTGTATACAAAGTTTTTGAAACACTTAGTTAATGCTGCTAATCTGATGTTTTCTTTCTCAACTTACTAACAATTAGTAAGTTGGGGGGGGGGGGGGGGCACAGATCTATCTTGGCGGAGGTCTGTGCTTTTCTTGTTTCAAATACATGTTTTTACTGCTATACTTTTTGTGGTTGTTTCAGTCGGTTCTAGAATAAAGGACAATTTGTTTGACATTTTCAGACATATTTTTTCACAGTTTTAATATATTTTTTTGCCTCTTTAAATAATGATTTATTTGAATTGAATGGCAAACAATTATCGATAGATTAATTGATTACAAAAATAATTGATAGCTGCAGCTCTAATCAAGTGAGACACAGCTCTCATATCAGAAGTGTCTCTAAACTTCATCTGTTTCAGCGATCATTTTGTTTTTTTTTAAGGATCCTGAACGCATCATTAGATCAGTCAGGCCTGATTGGTGTTTCATTACCCAAAAAGATTCAAATTGTTGGATTACTTTTTTTTTTTCTCTCTTATCTATCCACTTTTTCAGTCACACAGGAACATTTACTTCTTTAAAACTTACTTGTTTTTTTATTTCAGTTGTGGATTGTGTTTTATGGAGGTCTCCAGCGGTCCATAATGGCTCCCACTGTCAACATGTGTCCTGGCGTTATTTCCCTGTGTTTTCGTCTGACACTTGAGTTCAGTGGAGCGTTGGGATTTACCACGTCCAAATCCCACCACAGCAGCAGAGTGTTGAGCTCACAGGCTGAGGGACGGGATTATTAATGCATATTTGAGTGGATGTGGATGACACACCTCTATAAACACAAAAACAGAATGTCAATATGTCCATGTGTTTGTGTGGAAAACAGAAAGCGATGTGACTTTTACTTACAACGAAATGGTGTTTGAAAAAAGTGGATAGTTACTTCAGTCCAAAATGCTACCCAACTTTATTTTGTCCAAAGTTACATGAAGTTGTAAATTCTAGGACTGTTATGCGTTTGTTTTTGTATGTGCGCAATTTATCCACCAATAGCCAAAACCGTCGAAATGTTTAATATCTTCTGATCCACTAATTTTACCAATCCATGTAAATAATTGGTGTAAATACAGTTTGTCATCTTTTCATGGTCATCAGATATGACCAATTTGGACGTTCAGAGGCTCTGTAGTTACCATGGAAACGACATAATCTTCTACAACATCTGCTAACGGTTACATATTTTAATATGATTAATTGGAAAACAAATGACAAAAGTGCTGGTTTGCTGATGTTTTCAAGGTATATAATAAAGTGTTACTACACATACGTATATATTGGTTTATATTGGTTGCTTACTTTCAAATCAATTTAACTGAACAGAAAATAAAAAATTATATTTGCTCTCTAGTAGTGAAAAAAAGAGAAAATGATCATTTGTAAAGCCTTGATAAAAAAAAAAAAAAAAAAAAAAAGTCTAAATTTGTTCTGAGCATTACTGACATTATTTTGTCATTATTATATTAAATTGCATGGGGTTTTATAAATATTATTTTATGCAGGATAGCTATTGAGTTGTTTAGTTTGTTTTTTTTTTGCACAAAATAATCATTAGGTTGCAATATGATGACTTTATGAGATTTTTTTTGTAGTGTTAGAATGTTTTGGTTTTTTTTTTCATCATGTTTTGTAATAAAATAACTTGGATTTGTTTTTAATTATTTTATCGAGGTTACACCAGTAAAACCCATGGAGTTTGATAAATGACAGTGGATGGAGACACTTGGTTTATTTATGTTCAGTTAATGATAAATTTTACTGAAAAATTCATTTTGTTTTAATTTTTTCTGTTCTTGATAATAAACCTCACCTTTAATCTGAGCTTTTATGAACATTTACATGATCAGTCAATTAAATAGGAAAATGCCATGTTTTTTTCACCTCAAAAGTTGAAGTACAGAGGATAATATGATAATAAATAGTGATAAATCCCTTAAAAAAGATTAAATAGAAAGAAAAATTCCTTCAAGAACTGACACAAAAGTAGCACTGGGTCTTCGTGGGATAATAATTAAGTCATATGATATAACAGTTTAAAAAATCAAATGTGTATGTTTTAGGTCAAGACCAAACACATTCAAGCAGATGCAAATACTTATAATGTCTGCTTACTTTGAAATCAATTTAACTGAAACAGAAAATAAAAAATCATATTTGCTCTCTAGTAGTGAAAAAAAAAGAGAAAATGATATTTGTACAGCCTTGAGTCAAAGAAAAAAAAAGTCTAAATTTGTTCTGAGCATTACTGACATTATTTGTCATGATTATATTAAATCACTTGGGGTTTTATAAATATTTCTTTTATGCAGGATAGCTATTGAGTTGTTTAGTTTTTTTTTTTTTTTTTTTTCATAAAATAATCATTAGGTTGCGATATGATGACTTTTTGAGCTTATTTTTTGTAGTGTGAGAATATTTTTTTTTGTCATTATTTTTTGTAATAAAATAAACTTGGATTTGTTTTAAATTATTTTGTCAAGGTTACACTGGTCTACTTTTTTTTTTTTTTTTTTTTTTGAAATGATCTGCTTCAGAGATTAAATGTGCTAACTGTTACATATTTTAATAAGATTAATTGGAAAAAAAATTACAAAGTGCTACTTTGCTGATGTTTTCAAGGTATATAATAGTGTTATTACACATACAGTACAGTATATATTGGTTTATGTACATTTATACAATAGATTTATAAATCATCCACTAGATAAAACCTGTAAAGTGAATGTATTGTCATATACACACAGTGTTTTGTAGTAGATCTGGCAGCTCTGAGACTAATATTCAATTTGAGTTAAACCCATTCTCTCGTTAATTCACAAATTTCACATTTTGACCCAAGACTGTATCTGGGAAACTTCAGCCAACCAGCATTTTTGACTTGATTTTTCTTTATCAGTGACTCACACATGATAAATTTCACTACTTTTTCTGGAAGCATTTTACTTGTAGACCAGTGTTACCCAAGTTTTTTTTTTTTTTTTTTTTTTTTTTTCTTGCTTATTCATGACATAGTGAAATAATGAATAATGGTTTTATTCAGTCATCCCACATAACATTACAAAATAAATAGCAGCATATAATATAACCTAAAATAACACTCTGTTACAATTAAGTAGTGACTAAAACAGCTTATGATTATAAACTACCTGTTCTTACTCTCCAAAGGTAACAGATTAAATACACAGTCAGTCTTGTAACCTTCAAAATTATGTCTAAAATGTATTTTATTTGATTTTTCAAGTCATTTTTACACTGTGAAATCTTAGTCACTGCTTCATAGTTTTACTAACTTTCAACTTACTTTGCT
The DNA here is from genome assembly GCF_902148855.1 of Sphaeramia orbicularis. Classification (NCBI taxonomy): domain Eukaryota; kingdom Metazoa; phylum Chordata; class Actinopteri; order Kurtiformes; family Apogonidae; genus Sphaeramia; species Sphaeramia orbicularis. Next base: position 36,905,729 of record NC_043977.1, read on the forward strand.
GAAATTAACCCTTTAATGCGTGAATTATTAGAACCTTAGTCAAGATTTTTTCCTGAGTGTTTTTATATTCCTCTTTAGGCATGAAAAAAACAATGAGATTGATTTTTTTTTTTTTTTTTTTTTTTTTTTAATTAACCTATTTTCATGGAGTTACAAAAATGTGCACTCATTTGGAAACCATATGTTTAATTTTTGAAGCAAAGAAACATGTATTTAAAACGCAATATCAGAAAAAGGGTCAAAACACGGTATTTGAAATCTAACTGACGGGATATTTTAGAGACAATTTGACAGATTAGTGTTGCTAAATGACCCACATTTTAACTTTTAAATTCGTTTTTGCTTTAGTTGGTCCATAAGGGATTATACAAAACAAGGAAGTACTTTTATATTGAAATAAAAGTTTGCTCTCTGATGGGACATCACCGTGTTTTGACGCTATACTGTGTGAAAACTATGAAACAAAAGCATTTTTGATACAGCTAATCTGATGTTTTCTCACCTTTTATCATACTCTAATACTAGTTCTTACTCACTTCATGGAGATAATTAAAAAAAAAAAATTAAAAAAATTTTTTTTAAGAAAACTGTTAATTATGACCTAATAACAATTAGCAGTTGATTTACACTCAGTCATGTTACAGCAGATCAGATTTATCAAGAGCATAGAGTACAGTAATGGTATGAATTGCAGTGTATTATGGGATGGTGCATAAACATCCACTGTGTCGGCTGATATGCAACTAAAACAACAAAATCCATGAATATACAAGAGAACAGCTGGAGAATATCTGTCCACTGTAGTGACCACTATGCATGAAAGGGTTAACTTGTTTTTCCTGAATGTTACTTTTTTGTTTTGTTATAAACCAGATCACTAAAGTTCACAAACAGGACTTTAAAAAATAATGGATTAGCGGGATCATAGTCACATGGTCTCATTAATTCTAATTACGTCTCAATTCTGCTGTAAAACTACTGAAGTTATAGGTGTTAGAGACTTTGTAAGAACAGAGTCATGATGGGGTTTATGAGTCAGATAAGGTGTTTTTGTTCAGATCGAACCTCAAACAAACAATACCAGGAAACCACAGCCTGAAGTGTTACACACTCAGCTATAACTTAGAAGTCACACTGATGAGTTGTCGCTATAACTCTGGTGTGACGGCGAGAACAGCTGAAGTGTGATGATGGACGTCTGGCCCACGAATGTTAAACCCGGAGTGGGTTTACACGGAAGGTGTTTAATGAAGTGTTTGCATTGTTTTCCATAATGACCAAAATTGTAGCTTAGAGGGTTTTATCCACCACTGCCACGACGAACGATCCCTAAAATTCACGTTTTCTGTCATTTTTTCCCACTTCATCCACTGTTTTTTTTCCCCCTAGAGCAGCATCTTTCATTCTTTTACATCAGGAATGTCAAAGATATTTTAGTTCAGGGGCCACATTCAGTCCAGTATGATCTCAAGTGGGAAGGACAAGTAAAATAAACAGTGATGAAATTTATGAAAATGTTTACATCTAAAAAGGTACCTTAAAAATCTGAAAAACCTGAAATATAAGTGTGTCAGAGTCAGTTTATCATTTACGCATGGGTGAAGTCACACGCCTGTTGACTTTAAATCCAAAATTAGAATTGAGATAATGATTTCAAACTTTTTGGACTTCAGTAGTATAACATCTTAAGTTTCTAAAGCCATCAAAATTTTAGCCAAAAAAGGATTTTCAAGAAAATCACAGAATTTTTTATGAACTAAATTCAGTCCCTCGGAAAGTTCCCCAAGAATGAATATAACATAACTTTTCAGTGCTATAATTGGAAATCTCAATCATATATTTCTATTTTCAACATAGTTCTATGACCTTTTATACACCTTTTTAATCATTATAAAAATCATTTTGTCTGAAAATTGGTGTGAATTGTTTTTTTTAAGCATTTTAATATCAGACGCTGCCAGTTATGTAGGGAATTTCACTTTTCTCAAAAGACATGTTTTTTTTAAATCACTAGTTAATCAAATGAGCTAAACCAATGGAAATTTCTGAATGTAAGCATTTAACCCTCTGCTTAAGCATGGCTTCATTGGAATTTAATTTTATTTTGTCAGTAATCTAAGAAAAATTTATTTATTTTTTTTCCCTACATAACCAAAAATAGGTCTCGATATGAAATAGCTAGCTTGTGAAGATTTTTTTTCTTTCACTTTCTATAGATTTAACTTTTCAAATCAATAATTGTGATTCTTATTATTTTATTATTTTATGATTACATTTTCCTGAAAGTAAAAATATGTCAAGTGCATTTTGTAATACATTTCTCAAATTGTAATAACTTACTACATAATGCGAAAAAATTTACTACATAATGCATTGAGGTAGTTTATTACAAAATGCGTCAGTTTATTACATAATGCACTTTATTACAAGATGACATAATAGGGAATTTATTACATAATGCGGCTCAACATATGGCGTCCTCTCACTGTCGGTGGCCTCGGCGGTCACGTGGGGAGGTGGTGGGCCTTAACACCGCTTGCGGTTTTAATGTAGCTTATTATGTCATCATGTTTACGCACGTGCTGATGTCAACATATCTACTGTCTGTATATATGTGCCAAGTTTGAAGTAAATTCAAACAAAATTGATGTTTTGTAGAAATATGAAATTCCGCCCATTATAAGAAATATTGAAAAAAACACAAAAAATTCATAAAAAATTTGAACTTTGACCTACTTTTCCCAAAATGTAATCATGTCTATTTTGGGTCATTGGTAATTTATAAACTGAATTTGGTATGAATTCAACCCATAGTTTTGCTGCTACAGACATTTGAAATTTTGCCTATTATATGTAGATGTGAAAAAAAAAATTAACCCTTTCTTGCATGAATTATGAGAACCTTAATCAAGATTTTTTTTTCCTGAGTGTTTTTATTCTTCTTTAGGCATGAAAAAAACCCCAATGTGATTGATTTTTTTTTTTTTTTTTTTTTTTAAATCAACCTGTTTTTCATGGAGTTACAAAATGTCCACTCAGCTACACCATGAATTTTATTCTTGAGCAAAGAAACATGTATTTAAAACCCAATATCATAAAGTGATATGAAAACAGTGAAATGAAACCATGTTTAATGCAGCTAATCTGATGTTTTCTCACATTTTAACATATTCTAATACTAGTTATTACTCACTTCATGGAGATAATATGCAAAAAATAAATATTAACAATTGATTTCCACTCAAGAACCAATCAAGAACAGCAAAGTTACAATAATGGTATGAATTGCAGTTTATGAGATGATGCATAAGTGTCACTGTGTTGGTTGATATGGAACTAAAACAACAAAACCCATGAATATACAAGATTAAAGCTGTAGAGTAACTGTCCACTGTAGTGACCACTGTGCATGAAAGGGTTAAAATTCATAAAAAATTGAACTTTGACCTACTTTTCACAAAATGTAATGAGATCTATTCTGGGTCACTGGCGATCTATAAACCAAGTTGAGTATGAATTCAAATAGTTTTGCACCTACAGTGTTAACAATGAAATAAAGAAACAAACCGAACAAAAAAACAATACCCCTTGCCTCCCCTTTGAGGGGTGGGGTAATAATATGAAAGTGGTGATTACTCATATTTGTATGAGATATTAAATATTTGTTTGTCTTGTTTTTTAAATAACATTCAATTCTTTCATGACTTCATCAAGTAACATCGCTGTAACCTCTGAATTTCACAGATTTAATCCCACAGGCTGGATAGGACCCTTTGGTGGGCTGGTTTTGGCCCACGGGCCGTATGTTTGACACCTGTGTTTTACATTCTTTTACAGTCGGCAGCAGGTACCTTACTCACCTGATGATCGTACATCACACTCCTCACAAATCCATTTCTCTATTTTCCACTTTCCAACTCGCAATCAGTAAACATTTAACACAGACGCTAACAGAATTGTCCTGGGGGCTCTCTCCGCCTCGCATAATAAAGGACCAGAAAACGAAATAGAGGCTCATCAAATATAAATGACAAATGCAACCGGCACTTGTTCCTGCACAATAAACACAATTAAACCACCATAATAATACATTTAACTTGTATGAGGAGGGCAGAAAGACAAAGCATTGGAAAAATATGGGATAATATTCCATTATCATCTATTGTAGGACTAGTTATTTCATCACATAAAGCAGAACATGTTCATTTTACATGGAACAAATGTGTGTGTCTGTGAAACGGAGGTTTCACATTGATTTAGAAAGTTTGGACACCACATATAGTCCTTTACTAACTTACAGTGACATATCTAAAAGACTGTACACTTGTTATTATAATATGAAGATTGTAATTGTTATTATTTCTTCATCGCTGTAGCACTTTGAGAGTCTTTTGAATGAAAAGTGCTTCATAAATGCAATGTATTATTATTATTATTATTATTATTATTATTATTATTGTTTATTTTTTATTTATTTTTTACATTTTTATTTTATTATTATTATTATTTGTTTGTTGTTGTTGTTATAGTGATGAGAGAAACATATTTTGTATGTTTGATTTTTGGGGATTTTTTTTACACTTTGTTTAAATATTGATAGCCTAACAAGAGGAATAAGCAGTTTGGAAAATGAATGAATGAATGAATGAATGAATGAGAATTACTATTTCATCACTGATTCTGTGTCTCAGTTATTATGAACATCTAGACACTTTTACACAATTTTATGACATTTTTCTTTGCAAAATATCTGTAGCTTGTCAGGTCATGCCAGTTCAGTTCTTATTGGAAGATTATTGATTAATTTATTTGCAAAAAATAATAATAATAAAATAAAATTACAGCAATAGGAAATAAGGGAAAAAATCCACAGATATATACTTTTTTTTTTTTTTTTTACAGTCATTCTATATTATATCATATCACAGTACAAGAAAACTCCTATAGATAGATAGATAGATAGATAGATAGTAGATAGATAGATAGATAGATAGATGATATATAGATAGATAGATAGATAGATAGATAGATAGATAGATAGATAGATACCACAATATTAATATGGAAATGGGTGTAATGAACCCCATAAGCACAGTTTCTGTATAAATAAATATTCACACAGGCCTTTGCCTTTGTTATTTAAAGTGTTACCAATCATTTCTGACCCGTACGCTAGAGGAATTTTTCAACTCTACACTGTTTTTTCCAGATGGTCTCATCTCTGCTGTTGTTTGTGGTCGGTCCAAGTCTTACAGAAGTGTAAACAAACCTTCAGGCAGCTACAGACTGTGTTATTCACTGTAACTGCAGCCACAACAGGACAGTTTAACCCATAAAGACCCAAACATCCACTGCCCACCAAAAGCATCTACTGATCTAAACTGTTTAATACTGTTGATCCACTAATCCTAATCCATTTAAATATTAGTGTAAAATACAGTTTGTCATCTTTTCATGGTCATCAGATATGACCCATTTGGACGTTCAGAGGCTCCATAGTGAACATGGAAACACTATCATCTTCTACAACATTGATTCACCAGTAAAACCCATGGAGTTGGATCAATGACAGTGGATGGAAACACTTGTTTTTATGTTAAGGCAATTATTATTTTTTTGCAGAAAAAGTCACTTTTTTCTTCAGTTTTCTCCGTTTCTGATATAATAACCCTCAACTTTAACCTGAGCTTTAATGAACATCTAAATATTCAGTGGATTAAATACAGGAAAATACCTGATGTTCACTGAAAAAACACAAAACAGAGGATACTATCAGAGTAAATGGTGATAAGTCATTTAATAAAGGTTAAATAGAGAAAAGAATTCATTTGGGAACTGACACAAAAGTAGCACTGGGATGGAGAAAGTTTGAGTTTGTAGATCATGAATACTGCCCTATTATTGCTATTTATGTTACAGCATGCATAATTATGCTCATGCTTATGTTGTTACCCTTATTAATGTTTTAGTAGGATGATGATGATGATTTTTTTTGTTGTTGTTATTATTTTTTTTTTTTATTATATTTGTATTATTATTATTATTATTATTATTATTACTACTTTTTTTGTTTTGTTTTGTTTTGTTTTTTTGTTTTGAGAAAAAAACAAAAAACTGGATCATATTTTTTTTTTTTTTTTTTGATGCCAAAGGAGGAATAAAAACACTCAATAAAAAAATCTTGACTAATGTTCTCATAATTCATGCATGAAAGGGTTTAAAATGGGTCACGAGCCAAAAAAGGTTGGGAACCACTGGGTTAAACTGAGGTTCAGCCTGGTTTATTCCATCTTTTGTCAGATACTATCATTTTTTCATGTGTGAACAGGCATTTTTCTGAACAATGCTTCATTCATTCATTCAAGCTTTATTAAGGACACAAAAAAGAAATTATGTTATTATTATTATTTTAATCTTCAAATTCTATGTGTTCTTCAGTACTATCAGAGTCTCCACATGTTTTGTTTTTTTTTTTCTTTACTGCAGGTGCAGGTTTTTCTGAGGCTCCTTTTATTCCCACTTGGCACATTAATTAAACGATCAGTGCTATATTATTTGCAAAAGAATACGTCGCAGAAATTCCACAGCTGTCAAAAATAGACACCGAAAAAGGAACAGAAATGCTGTGCACACACTGACCCAAACCACAAGTGTCCAGGCCTGTGTTACCTCTCCTCTCTCAGCCACACTTAGAAAAGTGGATATTGCCTTATTAAAAATAAGTGCAGAAACACTTTGCCTTCAATACTTTTTCCGATCCTTTCTGCTGTTTTTGGCACCGACGCTGCGTGCGTGCGTGCGTTTCACATAATCATCTCTGGAGTCTCAGAAATCACTCATAGTTAAGACTCGTACTTTCTCAGGTTTCTTAGTTTCATTTCTCTCGTTCAGATCGTAGGCGCTTCACTCTTATGCTGACTTTGACAGATAGCCTGTTCTCTGTCTCTGTTTTCAGCACCCGTCCCAGTCTTTGTGCTTTGAATCCTGGGTTTCCCACCTGGAAACTTTCTCCTCTCCTTCTGTTTCCTTCTCTGACTTTGAACAAGATGAAGGTGGGTTTTCATTTAGTTGTTCTGTACCGTGACATTTGTTTTGCAGACTGTAGGGAGATTTGTTCTTTTCTCTTTCTTTCTTTCTTTCTTTCTTTCTTTCTTTTTCTTTCTTTTCTTTCTTTCTTTCTTCTTTCTTTCTTTCTTTCTTTCTTTCTTTCTTTCGCAATCAGTAAATCAATATCTGCATATCAATTCCAATATCTGTATTTTAAATATAACTTGGGAAAATCTTATTTGACTCTTATTTGAGTTCAGAATTTCTTGTTTGTTTGTTTGTTTTTTAATTTTATTTTGCAATTTTCCCCCCTAAAAAAGACATGCCCACTTTTACGGCTGACAAACCACCCACAGTTTACCATAAGTGCTAAACCCATAAAGACTCATCCACTGATCTAAACTGTTTAATACCTGTTGATCCATTAATCCTATCAATCCATGTAAATAATTGGTGTTTAATACAGTTTGTCATCTTTCATAGTCATCAGATATGACCAATTTGGAAATTTCAGAGGCTCCGTAGTTACCGTAGAAACCATCATCTTCTACAACATTGATTCCCTAGTAAAACCCATGGAGTTGGATCAATGACAGTAGATGGAGACACTTGGTTTATGTTCAGTTAATGATATCTTTGCTGAAAAAGTCACTTTTTTGTCAGTTTTTTCTGTTTATGATAATAATAACTCTCCACTTTAACCCTTTCATGCATAGTGGTCACTACAGTGGACAGCTGTTCAAAGGTGTTGTTCTCTTGTATATTTATGGATTTTGTTGGTTTAGTTCCATATCAGCCAACACAGTGGATGCTTATGCATCATTCCATACACTGTAATTCACACCATTACTGTAACTTTGCTGTTCTAGATAAACCTGATCTGCAGTTACATGTTTGAGTGTAAAAATGTCCTATTTGTTATAGACTGTAATTAACAAAAAGTTTTGAAGTTTTGTTTTTTTTTTTTTGCATATTATCTCCATGCAGGTATGTTAAAATGTGAGAAAGCATCAGATTAGCAGCATTAAACACGTTTTTATTTCATAGTTTATTAAGTTAATTCATGTTTCTTTCCTTGTAAAATTAAACGCATGGTGTCCAGCTGGGTGCATATTTTTGTAACCATGAAAAATAGGTTCATTAAAAAATTCAATCACATTATTATTATTATTATTATTATTATTATTATATATTATTATATTATTGTTGTTTGTTTGTTCGTTCGTTTGTTTGTTTGTTTGTTTTAAAATGCCTACAGAGGAATTAAAAACGCCCAGGAAAAAGTAATCTTGATTAAGCTCCTCATAATTCATGCAAGAAAGGGTTAATCTGAGCTTTTATGAATATATACATGATCAGTAAATTAAATATAGGAAAATACCTGATATTCACTGAAAATATGCAAAACACAGAGGAAATGTCATAATAAATGGTGATAAATCACTCAAAGGAGTGATATTTTTGCTTTTTTTTAAATGGCATTATGCATTTTAAACACTTCCCTGTGGTCTACATAAACTGTAAATGCTATGCTTTGGTTTGAATTCTTCATTAATTCAACTCCACAGGTCCATCTTCAACCCTGTTTCTGAGTAATGACACCAGAAAGGTCATTTTGAGCGCTGGAGCTTTAAATGCAAATGAGCCACTTCATGCCCCGCCCCTCCAAGTTGTTGGTTTGGCTGCTCTGGTTTGTTCAAGCAACACTGAACATTTTAGGTAATCGGCTTGAAGTTTGGGCATATTTTCAGTATGGACTACAACCGCTGCTGCTGACAAACAATTATGTCGTACTTGGAGAAATGTTCATCGGAAGTCTTGACCTTATATGTGCAAATGTCATGATGTAACTAGTTAAAAACATAACAAATTAAGAAGGAATTAAAACAGGGTGTAGAAATCCACTCGTTATTTGCTGGAATGAATATAAAGATCGCTTTGCAGCACCTGGAGGTTCAAATTCAAACTGTATAAACTATTAGGGTCCAAATACACAAATAATGAACCAAAGACTATAAAAGTTTAAAGGTTTAATAAAGGTAGTTAACCCTCCGGTATCCGGGTGTGCCTTTTAGGCACACTTTGCGCTTTCTTTTAAAAAACTTCATATTATTTTCACAATTTAAATAAGGTTAGAATTCAAAAGTTGTTCATTTTTGCATGATCTTTAAAATTCTGACCACCAACTAAAATTTGCACATTGTAAACAAAAAAAATTACAAGACTAGCATCTGTCTCCCAAGTGTGCCTAAAATGCACTATTTCTTCCATTTGATCTGTATGATTAGGGCTGGCCTTGATTTACAAAAATAAAATCAAATTAGAGCAGAAAAATAAATCAATATATATATTTAATAGTTTGATTTATAGGTGTGCATTTTTGGCACACTTGGTGACAGATGCTAGTATTTTTGAACATTTTACCTAGCGCCAAAAATAATAACGCAAATTAACTATTGTTGCTGTTAATCATTGACATATGCCAGGCTGCAAAAATCCAATAATATGTGATCCACTTTTTATGTAGTATATTGAAAAAAAAATTTTTTTTTTGTTTTTTGCGTCCAAAAAATGGTTTGTTTACATTACAAACACGGCATTTAAAGGGTTAAAAATGTGACAATTATTGAGTATTTGGTATTTTTATTTACAGCTCAAGTTGATTAGAAAAATGTGTAAAAGAACTAAAAACAAACTGAATTTTTTTTTTTCCATTATTCCACAAGTGTGCAAAAAAGGCACACTTGGTGCTTAGTAAGGGCCTTTCTGGACAGGATACTGGAGGGTTAAAAGGTTTAGCAAAATATGACCCTTTTAAGCAAAGTTAAATATAGAGAGAAAAAACAACAACTTTGGAACTGCCACAAAAGTAGCACTGGGTCTTTATGGGTTAATATTTGTCTGAATTTTACCTTTAATGTTCATTATAAGACACATGAGTGCAGAAAAACAAATATCTACCAGAGTACACGCTCCAACTGATAATAGGTCTTGCCAAATTGGTGTCCACTTGAGATACGAGCATTGGTGTCAAACTTGGCGTCTGTGTTATCACCAGAAACTGTGAACAGTCACCACCTCCAGCTACATTTCTCACCAAGATAGATCCAGCACACAACTTGACTTGAAACTACAAACTGATGTTATTAGACTTCTACGAGTAACGGTAAAAAAGACGATCCACCAGGCCCTTGTTAACGCCACAACCATGGGCCTCCATGACAATAATTCGCCTTTAAATGAGAGAACATTAGAGCAGAACCAAAACAATGAAACAACACAGCAAAAAAATTAACTTATGTGTCAATCAACTACATAGTATCCATGTTCGGTAGATCAACACATAAGATATGAAATAAACAATAAGAGTAAGAAAAATCCAAATAAATGAAAATACGTTTATATGTGTATGTGTGTGTATTGGGGATCATATACAGGGGTTGGACAAAATAATGGAAACACCTTCACCTCAAGATGATAATGCCCCAATCCATACAGCTAGAATTGTTAAAGAATGGCATGAGGAACATTCTAATGAAGTTGAGCATCTCGTATGGCGGCTTCAGTCCGCAGACCTCAACATTATTGAGCATTTATGGTCAGTTTTAGAGATTCAAGTAAGACGTCCATTTCCACCGCCATCGTCTCTAAAAGAGTTGGAGGGTATTCTAACTGAAGAATGGCTTAAAATTCCTTTGGAAACAATTCACAAGTTGTATGAATCAATACCTCGGAGAACTGAGGCTGTAATTGCCGCAAAAGGCGGACCTACCCATATTAAATTATATTTGTTGATTTTTTAAGGTTTTCCATTATTTTGTCCAACCCCTGTACCAGCTCAGGGAGGGGCTGCCTACAGCTCCCTCAGTATTTCAGATGGCTTTCCTCTGTGTGTTTTGCTTGAATTTTATTGCTTGGAACATTGCAACGTAAATACTTTTTTTTTTTTTTAACTACTTTTTTGATCATCAAGGTAAAACATTGATTACATACAATCATGAACACTCCTTGACAACAAAGCTTATTTAACAGTGTTAGTTACTGTACCAGTTAGTTTCCAAGTGGGAAAGGAAGAAAATGAATTGCACAAGTCAAAACTAAAGACGGAAGATAAGATAATAAGATAAGAAAGATAAGATAAGATAGATAATAAGATAAGATAAGAAAGAGATCCTTTATTAGCCCCACAAGGGGAAATTCCAGGGAGAAGAAAAAAACACAAAATTAAAAAATAAAAAAATAATAATATAATAATATCAAACCAAAAATAAAAACATATAGACAACCCCCCTCCAAAAAAAAATAAATAAATAAATAAAAAATTCCTGTCTAGGTATTCTGCAGTTTCAACTGATATTGCGATACAGATGTCCACCTACGCATAAAAATATCCTGTTTCAATTGTAATCATTTCTTCCATTATGTACATCAGTCTCAATCTTTCAGTCCATTGTTGTTGAAATACATTTTTTACAGGAGTTACACTGGTGTGCACATTGTATCTATGAATTGAGCTGCTCTGCTGACAGCGCCCCCTGCAGGTTTGGAGCACTTCAGTTGTAGTGACTGGTTATGCAGTGTTTCTGTTTGCAGATGTTTTCTTGGTTTGCATCATTTCTCTATTTGATGATTATGCATTTGTTTTTATTTCTTGCATCACGTTTTTTTTCATTTGCACCACGTTCCTCTTTTGTACGTCCTTTAGACTTGTGTTTGAGTTTGTGAATTTGCGTCATTTCTGTACTTGCAGCTGTTTTTTCTAACTGAGACTCATCGCCCTTGTCGGCCACTGTACTTCTGTGTCGTGAAGTAGTCCTATTTCATGAATCCATTACAATAAATAAATAAATAACTCAAAAATATCCATCCATATAAGCGGTGTATGTCATATTCTGGTGCCTCTGAATGTGTTATCATGAATGCGCCTGTGTTTACTGATGCTAAATGTGACAGGTCTGCAGCATGTTAAACCTTTAAATGGACAGTGTTTATTTATAAAGCGTGGATAATGTCATCTGTAGGCGGTTTCTCCTTTGTCCTCCTCCTCCTCCTCCTCTGCCTGGGTTTCTGTGTCTGGATGTGAAGACCCAGAGACAGCTCTGAATCCCTGGGTAGGCAGACGTGGAGGCCTTCATCAGTCACGGGTCATTAGTTTGATCTTCCTCACCATAATGAGGTCAGTGTCACCTCGGCCTTTCATAATTCTCTAATTACTCTGTGTCTAGAGGTGGACTGTGATTAGAATGAACCAGACAGAAGAAGGTGGGTTTCACACTGTGATGAATGGACACACTGAGAGTGCAGACATGATATTTACTTTAAATGTAATAACACGGTGAGAATATACATGGAATAGTTCACTAATCTTACATGTCATATTATCTTTACCTGTCACAAGAGGATTACTACACTGATAATTGGGTTTAATGCCTTTTTGTGATATTTCAACACCAACTATTGAATTTGGTGGTCAAAGGTCAAGCTTGTTTGATTCAACAAAACATATGTCATTTATTAACCCTTTACAGGGCACTCGTAGAAATAGTCTGAAATTCAAAATTTCAACCATAGTGTGTTATTTGACACAAAACCAGACTTTATACTTTTCTAAACTTTTTCAACATTTTTTTTTCTGATGTAGAAAATCAAGGTCAGTGAAGTTACCATATTTGGCTCCTTACCCTTTAAGTTGCAAAAATCAATCAATCAATCAATAAGGCAATGGCTACTGCTACAGTACTGTGGCACGCAATATTGGTTGTCTATTGCCATAGAACCAATCAAATGTTAGCATTTGTACTACAGCCAATCATGGATACTGTTACATGAACTCATTACCGCTTGTTGCCACAGTACTGTGAGTGTTGCCTTAAGGCAATATATCTAAAAAATAAGTTCATGGGTGTAAATAATAATATTAAAATGTTTTCTACAGTGTTAAAATTCAATGTAAATTGTTTAGATAAATAATTCATGGTTTATTAAGGTTTTCTTAAAAAAAATATCGCTATATTGTACTCCCGGTTTCGGACGTATTACTTCCGGTTTCCGGTATCGGAATGTAAATAGAGTTCATCATGGCATGGTACTGCAATCCGTCACCATCCAGGGTGAATCACAGGCAGGGAATGCCGTAAGTTCATTAATATAACTCTAAATATGTTTAATATAAGATATCAGTTATATTAAGTCGAAACTAGAAGCACTCGGAGAGCGCAGACCTCCGCCAAGGCTGATCAGTGGCCCCCCCCCATGGGCCCCCCCACCCCAATCACCACCAAAATTTAATCATTTCTTCCTTATCCCATTTCCAACAAACCCTGAAAATTTCATCAAAATCTGTCCATAACTTTTTGAGTTATGTTGCACACTAACGGACAGACAAACTAACAGACAGACAGACAAATAAACCCTGGCGAAAACATAACCTCCTTGGCGGAGGTAAATATATTGTTTGTAAAAACCGTTTGCACTTTGTTTTCTATGCTGAATGGCTCAATGTATTGAAAGCGCTTGAATTGTGTGTCACAGTTTTCACCATCGTATTTGGAGAGAATTAAAGCAGCAAAACTCATCCAGGCTCTTCATTGATGGTTTAGTTCAGTGTTTCGACCTGGTTACAACACCTTTGTTGAAAACGCTACACTGTGGTGACATATGGTGTATACTTCAGGTCATTCTTTTGTGCATTTTGCTACCACAGTACTGTAGTAGTTGATGGAATAAACAACAAATTAGTAATAGTATATAGTATAGAATAGGAACTAGAAGCACTCGGAGAGCGCAGACCTCCGCCAAGGCTGATCAGTGGCACCCCCGTGGGCCCCCCCACCCCGATCACCACCAAAATTTAATCATTTCTTCCTTATCCCATTTCCAACAAACCCTGAAAATTTCATCCAAATCTGTCCATAACTTTTTGAGTTATGTTGCACACTAACGGACAGACAAACAAACAAACAAACAGACAAACAAACCCTGGCAAAAACATAACCTCCTTGGCGGAGGTAATTATTGTTGTAAATACTCTATATGTTGTTTTATGGTGTTCTTTGCTCTGTGCAGTCCGTGAGGCTGGAGAAGGTGGGCAGCTACATATTAGATGTGGCAGTGTGCTTCTCAGTTCAGTGTACTGAGCGCTGTGGTCTGAATTCTGCACTCTGAATGTTGTCCCATTGGCAGATTTATACCAATGTCAGATTTGACCTATTCAATGTACTGCTAACCATCTTGGCCAGGACACTCTTGAAAAAGAGATTTTTAATCTCAAAGAGGTTTTCCTGGTTAAATAAAGGTAAATAAATAAATAAACTAGAAACACTCGGAGAGCACAGATCTCCGCCACAGCAGATCAGTGCCCTGGATTTGGATGAAAATTTCAGGAAATGTTGATACTGGCACAAGGAACATGATATAATTTTGGTGGTGAAAGTGAAACTTAAGACTCTTTACTAATTCCTCTATTGCTGCATGTCCATTATGTGGAACCAGTTCGACTTGGCTCCCGTTGTTTTGCACCTCATTTCCTTTCCCGTACCTTCGGAAACTTGTATTTGAGGGGGTCCGATGTTTGTTGCCCACACCAGAACCGGTACCGAGCCCGGCGTTCATTCTGCCGCTACATTCACAACCACTGCTAAGTAGTGTATCAAATACATGACATTCCTGTAAATGAATCACATGCTGTGGACAAATGTTTGAACATATTGGAGGGATTCCACCCTTTTTAAGAAATGGAAGCTTTGCCAGTGTTCCAAGTGGACCTGGTGTCGTCTTTTTAGACCGTTTCTGCCTCTACGTCATGTTGGCTACGTTCTGACTAAAACAATGCAGCGTACGTGTGACGTCATCGAGGATGCGCAATGAAGATAAGCAGAATCATTAAGGCAAACGATTCCAAGGAATCGAGCTACTGACATCCGGTTCTCAAAAAGAACCAGTTCTCGATTCCCATCCCTAGTGATATTTCAGCAACAAGAAGACAGAATTTCTTCAAATCTGACACAATGTTGAGCTGGACTTAAGGATGAATTTGGTCAAAGGTCAAGGGTGCTTTGACCCAACAAAACACATATAGGCCTTAACTCAATCATTCATGAGGTGATTATGAAACATTTTACATGAATATGTATCAGGAAAAAATGATGGGATGAGATTTCATCACCTAATGGTCAAAGGTTAACTTTATTTTACTCATTTATAGCCTAAAACTTCTGTTGGACTTGAGGACGCAGGTTTCATTTTGGTGGTCAAAGGTCAAGGTCATTTTAGCTTCTAGCAACAAGTCAAGAATCCACACACTAATTGTAGAGAAATTTCAGGATACTATTTCATAATGTTCTCAAAAATTGTGTTCTCGTCCATTCAACACAGCAAAAAAAAAACAAAAAAAACCCTAAATCTATTTTAAGACTTGACTGAATTGCTATTGTGCATGTAAGCGTCAGCATCTTCATAAATACTGGTGTTACAGCTTTCCAACAGAAAAAGAAGGAAATAGAGGTCTATTATATGAATTACCACCACAAAGTAGAAGCAGAGCATTTATTTGAGCGTCTGTGAATGGACTACTGTACTACGTCCTGTTTCCTGTGACACAGAAACACTTTGAAACCAGATTTCAGCTTCCAGAGCAACTGGACTAAGATGCATTTTAGAAATCTGATTGGAATCACGTTTCTAATCAACTACAAATGTCAAAATATAAATTGCTAAAATTGCATTTCGTGTGTGTTTTGTCATCTAGACTTTGGGTCCAATCCGGATTTGAGAAAAAAAAAACAAGCCATGGGCTGGCAGTCTGAACAAGGCCTTAGTGTGTGTTCAGAACGGTAACGCCTGCACACTTAACTCCAAACCACAAGAATGTAACTGTGACAAGTTTTCACTTCAACTTGGATCTGCATCAGGACAGAATGTTGGAAAAATTAAAAACATATCTTATTTATACATCATGTGCACCATAGGTTGGCACGCTCGATGGTGGTGGTTGTGGATAACTATTCCCTGGACGGGAAGATCCACATCGAACAAAGTACAGTGATGGAAAAGCTATGTAATAGTATGGAAATAATAATGATAATAGTAATAATAATAAATGATATAATAATAATATATATAATAATAATAATAATAATAATAATAATAATAATAATAATAAGTGGTGCCAGACACAACAAACCCCACCCCTCACACATATTGTAGCTTATTAAACACCCTTGTGTTATGATAATGTTCATGAAGTTGAAAACATAAATGCACAGTATGTTTTCATGACTTTTTTCTATTTTGATATTATTTCAACCTTGTATATTGTATTGTATAGTATAAAAAATTGTATAGTCAGTTCCTCAATGGCATTAACTTATTAAAACAAGTTGTTGTTGTTTTTTTTCTGGCATGACTTGATCACAAATTATGATTTATTTTTTTTTTTTTACTGATTTCCCTATCTTTTATGGTACCACAATGTTAAATAAATGGTAGGAAAAAAAAGAAAAAAAAAATCACCCAAAATGTGAAAAAATACATATGCTTTAGCTTTATGTAAGAGTGATGTATAACAATTGCCTCTATATATGTGCCACGTTTGAAGTAAATTGAAACAAAATTGATGTTTTTTAGACATTTGAAATTTCGCCCATTACAAGTAAATGGGGGAAATTAAAAAGTCGTACAAAATTTGAACTTTGACCTACTTTTCCCAAAATGTTATCAGATCTATTCGGGTAATATTCTGGAATCTGTTTTGGTATGTTCAACGAATAGTTTTGCTGCTAAAGTATTACAATAAACAAGCAAATAATAATAATAATAATAATGTAGAAAACATACATTATATATGAAGAAATATTAGATTCATGGTCCATATGTCAGTATCCACATCACCACATTCAAACATGCATTGAAGAACCAAAAAATGTATTATATTAATTTACTTCCTTCTACAAAAACCTGGTGAAATCAAATAACACACCTAATGAATTAATAAAGTTCATACTGTTTTTAGCACTGTACGTACCATTCTACATGTCTTTTTATATATACAATGTACACAATACAGTGTGTTGATATTTGATCTTGTTTTTGTATTAACTTGCACCTTCGCCGAGACCTACCTCCTTAAATTTTATGTGTATGCATAATGACAATAAAAATTCTTAGAATCGTGAAAGTTATGTATGTATGTATGTATGTATGTATGTATGTATGTTATTATTTAACATCTCCATACTGTTGGATGTAGAATATTTTCATGGCGACTTCTAAATGAGTTTTTCTTTCCATTTAATCTTCCCTTAGTGATTTACCACCATTTATTATAATATTATCCTTTCCATTTTTCAGTGAAACTCATGTATTTTTCTATGTTTACTTGACTAACCATCATGTTCATAAAAACAGAGTAAATTCAAAGGTTATTCTGTCAGCACAGAGAAAACTGAAGAAAAGTGACTTTTTCAGTAAAATACAGTGTATCATTAACTGAACATAGAAGCAAGTGTCTACAACTGCTGTCATCTGTCAGACTCCATGGGTTTTACTGGTGAATCAGTGTTGCAGAAGATGACAGCGTTTCCATGGTCACAACGGAGCCTCTGAACGTCCAAATTAGACACATCTGATGCTGCTGAAAAGCTAAGAAACAGCATTTGACTGGAATTATTTAAAGGTATTGATTGGATTAGTGGGTCAGAGGTAGGGATGTGACAATTACCGGTATAACGATAAACCGTGGTAAAATGGCAGATGATTATATTACCGTTTAAATTCTAATTATCATGACAACCGTGTTTGATTAACGCACTCTTAGGGGAAAAAACCCTATGTAAAGATCTGCTTTTATGTCAAATATTTAAGTATAGTTTTAATTTATTACAATTTAAATTTTGTATACCTAATATTTGGAACCAATGTTCCCTTTAATATCTTTGAAAAGGTTCGTTAAGCATCTTTGCATTATTTATGCAATAAAGTATATACATTTTTCAAATCAGATTTTACATATATGTATATATATATATATATATATAATATATATATATATATATATATATATATATACATATATATATATATATACATATATATTTATGTTTTCTGGCCTTTTATATTGACATAGTAGGTTAAAGTGAAAAAATAATAGGCAGATGATATAGATGAAGTTGTGCTGAAAAAAAAAGATCCCAAACATGGGTGTAGTAAACATTTGTTTATATAGTATATAAAGGAAAAATCACACGTACTTAAAAACTGACACATACTGCACTCTTAGGGGAAAAAACCCTATGTAAAGATTTGCTTTTATGTCAAATATTTGAGTATAGTTTTAATTTGTTAAAATTTTGATTTTATATACCTAATATTTGGAACCAATATTCACTTTTATAATCTTTGAAAAGGTTTGTTCAGCTTCTTTGCATTATTTATTGCAATAAAATATAAATTTTTCAAATCGGATTTTATATTATTTTTTTGTTTTCTGGCCTTTTATATTGACATAGTAGGTTAAAGTGAAAAAAATAATAGGCAGATGATATAGATGAAGTTGTGCTGAAAAAAGATCCCAAGCATGGGTGTAGTGTTTATATAGTAATAAAGGCAAAATCAAAGTACACTGTAAACCCGGACTTTGTATTTACTAAAATGCTTGAATTACAATGTACTTGAATGATTTAAGTTTTATTACATTACTATAAATGTTCAGTATATTCTACTAATTTGTAGACATAGTCGAAAGTACGAAAAAGTTTAAGTTGAATGGATTTAAATCACTAAGTTTTAGTCATGACCACACCTTTCATCTCTGCATTGCATTGTGGGTACTGGGCATGTTGTTGAAAATGTGTTCTTTTTCTGTGCAGGGGTTCAGCAGGGTTGCGGTGTTAGTGTTAATTTGGATTTAATGTGTGTAGGGCAGTGTTATTGGCCTTTTTGTGTTTGTTTTTATATTTTTGTAGAGCTGTACCATGAGTCAGAGCCATAGGAAGAACTATGGCTTTACTGTTCATCTAGGCTAGATCTTGTTTAATGAAAATCTTTATACCTTGCCAAATTAAAAGCACTTCTTGTACTGATAAATTATACTGAGCTATCTTCCTGCTTAACTTCTGTCCACGCTGCAATATATTAAGTTGAATAATTTCATAAGCAATTTATACTGCAAAAGATTTTAATTTAAGTCAAAACAGAATGAGTTCAATTATCTGATTATTATTGATTGATTATGATTATCCGAAACAATTGACATTGCAACAAATTTTAAGTTAAATTAACTTGGCATTTAGTGTGTTGTACTTAAAATAGCATTTCCATTCAAATCAATCATTTAAGTTTAATATACTCAAGTTTTCATTACTCAAATTTTTTAAGTAAACTCAACTTATCCGGTATTACAGTGTACTTAAAAACGGACACAATAGGCTCAGACCCTTAAAGGTTAATATTTGAATGTTTCTGCCATCAGAAGGTACATCGTGCCTATTATTTTATTTGTTTTTTTATTTTTAATACAACTTGGTTAAATTATTTCAGTGTGTGTATAAGTCAGGGATTAAAGTTTTCCGTCAACACGACGGATTTCCGTCAAATGGAAAAATTGAGGGGGGAAAAAAGTCATTGAAGTAACTTCCCCACGTGTTTCGCGGAGTCCAGTCGGCACCGCGATCCTGTCCTGAATCTGCAGCGCTCCGGTCTGCAGGTGTTTAACACAGGCACGCCACGCACAGGAGGCTGATAGGTTTAACAGTGATGATAATAAGATGACTTCTGTATTTTTATGTCGGGAGGAGAGATTGATGACTATTTATGTTGGAAGGAAACGCTGCTCATTCTGTGCCTCAGAAACACATGGACAAGTTCAGCTTTACCGAAGTTCAGCCTCCAGACTAACTTTAGTTTAGTGCTAACAAGTAGCTTTCATTATGAAAGAACCACAGCGAAAAGGGAAGAAGACAGAACTGATCTTCATGGACCTTCATGTTTGGGTTCATAGCTTATCCTCTTGCCGGTATATGACTAGTGTGTGTGTTTGTGTGTTTGTGTGTATGTGCCCTTCCCGTGCGTGCGGCTGTGCGCGCCGCGGTCTTACGCGGTTACGCGCCCGACTGCATAAGTTCTTTATTTTGACCCGTTTAGCATCTTATTTCTATCTGTGTGGTACAGTATGAAGATAAAACTGAATGAATGAGTAACATCCTTGGTATGTGCAAAGCCAAAAAGCAGAAAAAATTAAAGATTAGTTAGTTAGGGTTACATTTACACAGACATTTTCCCCAAAATTCATGTGCTGTTGGAGTTATGTTTTAGGAGTTCCTAAATTGTTAAATAAAAAGTTTTTCACTCATTTTTTGCAGTAAGGTTTTCTTCTAGTTATTTTCACTTGCTTCAAAGGTTTTCATACCCTTTAAAATTAACCACAGAGCACCAAAATTGACCTGAAGCTTAAAAATTTTCTGGGGGAGGACCCCCAGACCCCCCAACAATACCACTCATGACATTTTTTCTCTCCATGTTACTAATCTTCTACACCTGTACACTCTCCCATTCAGTGTGTTTTACAGTATTGCCAAATTTGACTATATAAACTTGTACGCTATAGTAGTATTGTTTGCATCATTTTTAATAGTGGCCAGTGATTTTGATCAGAAGAAAATTTTCAGTCAGATGAAAAATTTTGCTTTAATCCCTGGTATAAGTACTTTTTAAACATTTTGAGCACAATTTCAATAATACCGCGATAATAATGATAACCGTGATAATTTTGGTCACAATAACCGTGATACGAAATTTTCACATCATTACATCCCCAGTCAGAGGTTATTAAATGTTTTAGGTCAGTAGTTGCTTTCGGTTGCCGGCAGCTGTTTAGGTTTTTAGTACGTGTAGGTTTGAGAGGAAAAAATAAACAGAGTAAAAGGGGATCTAAATCGCCTGCTGTCCAAAGTTTCACCACAGTCTGTACCAGTGGATCTAAGAGATGCTCCTGGATGACTTCCCTGAAATACACTGCCTCCGGGTTTCACCAGTTGTGGTTTCAGATCCGCCTCCTGTCCTCCGCTCTCCTGCTTTTTCAAGCCCCTTTCTTTTCCCATGTAAGCTGTGTTCACTCCGGTGCTCCACACTAATAGGAATCAGGAGACTCAGACAGGATTGTTTGTGTCACGCTGTCTTTCACATTCAGTCATTTTCTTACACCCATGGATGACATTTGTTACCAGGGGGCTTTGGGACACTGGCTTATTCTTCACTTTATTATTGCACGGTGGATCAATTACATTCAGGATCAATTACATTGACTTTTACTGCAGAGATCTTTGCCAGTTTTAGTGGTGATTACAGGTTTTGAAATGCTGTAAAAATAAATGAATGGGGAATGTGAAATTGTTTTAATAATCTGAAAGGAAACCAACACTGTTCTACAAAAGAGGCATGGTTCCCAGACAGAAGTCAATGATACGGACGTCAATTAACCCTTTCATGCACGAATTATGAGAACCTTAGTCAAGAATTATTTCTGGAGTGTTTTTATTCCTCTTTAGGCATGAAAAAAACAATGCAATTTAAAAAATTTTTAACCTGTTTTTCATGGAGTTAAAAATGTCCACTTAGCTGGACATTTTTTAACTCCATGAAAATGTAAATAATTATTGTAAAATACAGTTCATCTTTTCGTGGTCATCAGATATGACCATATTTGGACGTTCAGAGGCACCGTCATCTTCTCCAACATTGATTCACCAGTAAAACCCATGGAATTGGATCAATGACAGTGGATGGAGACATTTGATTAATGATAATTTTGCTGATAAAGTCACTTTTTACCTCCGCCAAGGAGGTTATGTTTTTGCCAGGGTTTGTTTGTTTGTCTGTCTGTTTGTTTGTTTGTCTGTCCGTTAGTGTGCAACATAGCTCAAAAAGTTACGGACAGATTTGGATGAAATTTTCAGGGTTTGTTGGAATGGGATAAGGAAGAAATTATTAAATTTTGGTGGTGATCGGGGGTGGGGGGCCCACGGGGGGGGTGCAGACCAGAAAATTTCATCAAAATCTTTTTTTGTCTGTTTTCGCTGTTTCTGATTTAATAACCTTTGAATTTACTCTAAGCTTTAATGAACATCAACATGATCAGCAGATTAAATATAGGAAAATACCTACTTTACACTGAAAAAAATTCTAAATACAGAGGATAATATAATTATAAATGGTGATAAATTCTTAAGAAAGGTTAAATAGAGAGGAAACAATTATTTGGAAACTGCCATAAAAAAAAAAAAAAAATATGATGGGTCTTTATGGGTTAAATATTAACAACATTTTATTTCCTTGTCTTCATATTCACTCATACAGATATTATTCAGGTACTGTTACAGAAGTTCAGGTTAGATTACATTGTAGTATAGCTGTCCACTGTAGTGACCACTGCATGAAAGGATTAAATACACTTTAGGTTTAACAGTGTGTTTATATTCATTTTGCTGCATTGGTGTAAAAGCTGATAAAAATACATATCAATCAGAGGGTATAGTTTGGCATTTTTCAGTGCACAAACCTTGGCTTCTGGGTCTGTTTCCAAAGAATACTTTATTCAATACCAATTTAAACCTTTCATGCACAGTGGTCACTACAGTGGACAGTTATTCTGCAGCTGTTCTCTTGTATATTCATGGGTTTTGTTGTTTCAGCTCCATATCAGCCACAGTGGACGCTTATGCATCATCCAACACACTGACATTCAGACCATTACTGTATCTTTGCTGTTCTTGATAAACCTGATCTGCACTAACATGTTTCAGTGTAAATCAATTGCTAAATGTTATTACTGTAATTAACAGTTTTCTTAAACTAAAAGTTTTTTTTTTTTTTTTCATATCTCTCCATGAAGTGAGTAATAACTAGTATTAGAGTATGTTAAAATGTGAGCGTTAGCAGCATTAAAAATGTTTTTGTCATAGTTTTCACACAGTATGTCACTTTCTGATGATGGGTTTTAAATATGTTCCTTTGTTTCAAAAATTAAACTCGTAATCAGCCCTGAGCATTGTAAAGAGCAGTTGATAATATTTATTTTGTTGTTCTTTTTTTGTTATTGTTTTTTTTCTCTCTTTTTTATGTTTAATAGGTCTGTAGGTTTGTTGTATAATTTGTATTTTTTGTTTTGTTTTTTGTATTGTGTCTGTGTGGTTCCTTATGTCTAAGTACATGTTTATGTAAATGTATAATTAAAAAAAAAAAAAAAAGATTTCTTGAAATAGATTTTCAAGATCTTTCAAGTTCTTATATCTCACTTTAGGTGATTATGTCGTATTTTAAGTGTGATGAGATATTTTGACTAAAATGAGAAAATACACTTGGTAAGATTTAGATTTTGCAGTGAAATTAAGCATGAATTAAAACAGGGTGTGGAAATCCACTCAATTTTTGCCTAAATGAATATAGAGATAGCTTTGCAGCACCTGGAGGGTTCAAATTCAAACTTTTTGAACTATTAGGGTCCAAATACACACATAAATTCACCAAAGACTAATAAAAAGTGGGTTTAGCAAAATATAACCCCTTTAATATAATAATATAATATAATATATAATAATATAATAAAATAATCGGTGTCCAGCTGAGTGGACATTTTTGTAACTCCATAAAACATAGTGTCATTAAAAAATTTCAATTGCATTGTTTTTTCATGCCTAAAGAGGAATAAAAAACTCAAGAAAAAAATTGACTAATGTTCTCATAATTCATGCTTGAAAGGGTTAAGAAATCCATTTGAACAAGAAAAGCAACTTTTTTAGTTTTATCGTTCAGTTCCTTGGTATTTTTATAAACTTAAAGCAGATTCATATCATATAAGATTAGGGATAGGAATCGAGAACCAGTTCTTCCCAGTGCTTGATTCCTCGGAATGGTTTGCCTGCCTGCGTAATGATTCTGCTTATCGATTCAGCCTTCGTTGCACATGCATGATGACGTCAAACGTTTTGGTCAGAACATTGCCAACATGGCATTAAGGCAGAAACGGTCTAAAAAGACAACACTAGGTTCACTTGTAACACTTACAGTTGAGGACAAAATTATTAGCCCCCCTACAAAATGTCATTGTTTTAAAGGTATTTCCCGAGTGTTTTTACACAGAGCAACACATTTTTAACACAATTTTTTTTTAGATATCCTAGTTTTTTTGGATGCTTACATGATTTTAGTTTGCACACAGAAATGAAAATATTCCACAAAAAACAAAAAGTACCAGGGTCAAAATGATTAGCCCCCCTGATCCTAATAGTCAGTTGTGTATCCTTTTTGCTGGATAACAGCCTGCAGGCATAGTATTTTTTTTTATTACAAGTCTCTGACACTTTTTTTGAGGAATCCCAGCCCATTCTTCTTTGGCAAATCTTTCCAGCTCCTCCAGATTTGGTGGCCTTCTGGCATGGATGTTCTTTTTTAGGTCACCCGAATATTTCAATGGGATTTAAGTCAGGGCTCTGTGCAGGCCACTCAGTTACATTCACTTTGGTCTTCTGAAGATAGCTCTTCACCAAGAGAGATGTATGTTTTGGATTGTTGTCATATTGGAAGATGAAGCGATGACCCAGACCCAGTGTTACTGCTGACTGCTTAAGGTTTTCTTTCAAAATCTCCACATCTTTCTTTGTTCATGATTCCTTCCACCTTGACCAGATTTCTAGTTCCAGATGCACTATAGCAGTGTTTCCCAACCTTTTTTGAGCCACGGCACATATTTTACTTTAGAAAAATCACAAGGCACACCCACCAAACAAAAATGTCACAAAAAGTGTATTTACTGAAATATTATACAAATCTAGTCTCAATGTACTTACTGGGTGTGAAACCTGGACCTGTTCAGTTGAACACAAAGCTCATATTCCTGCAGGAATTGAAGAAAGACACACACAAATACTCCTCAACAGCTCTGAGTCTCTCTCTTTTTTCGAGGGGGGGCAGGGCACATCGGGGCACATTGTCACGGAGTGTTTGGAACAAGAAAGCTGAGAGCGGTTCGTCAGCGACCCCTCAGAGGAACCTCCGGATTGAAGTCTGATGTGTAATAGTATGGGAGGGTTATCCCCCCTGCCCCAGCCTGATACCTGGGGTTTGGGGGTTACTCGCTAATCCGTGCGTCACTAGTGAGGGGGGGGGCTTTATCTGCAGAACGCACCGCATCGGGGCTGGTTCACTTTCACTTTTATTTTTATTTTTGCAAAGGCAAACAGGAGACTGTTGTGGTTGAGTGGATTGTTAGTGCGTCCACTTGTATGTATCTATATCACGCTGTTCTTCCAGTACCAGTCAGGTCAAATTGGATTATCTTCCACGGCACACCTGATGATTTTTTACGGCACACTAATGTGCCGCGGCACACTGGTTGGGAAACACTGCACTATAGCATCCCCACAACACAATACTCCCACCACCATGTTTCACTGTAGGGACGGTGTTCTTTGGGTTCTATGCCTCTCCCTTTTTTCTCCAAACATAAACGCTGCCTCTATGGCCAAAGAGCTCTAGTTTTGTCTCATCAGACCATAGGACACACTTCCAGTATGCATATGTTTCTCCAGGTTGTCCTGAGCATATTTAAGTCTGGCTTAAAGGTGTCTCTTCTTCAAAGTGGAGTTTTTCTTGGTCTGCATCCTCTCAGTCCATTCCAGTTCAGAGCTATAGTGACTGTCTTCTTACAGACTATGATTCCTGATGTGGCCAAGTCATTCACCAGTGTCTTGGCAGTTGTTCTGGGGTCTTTAGACCTATCTCTCACTAGTTTTCTTTCCAGGGTCTTTGAAATCTTTCACTTCCTATCTCTGCAAGGCTTGTTCTGTACTGTGTGGCTGTTTTTGAATTTCTGGATTATACTTCTCACTCCAGTTCTTGACACTTGGAAATGCTTGGATTGCTTTGTGCATCCCTCTCCTGCTTTGTCTACATCAATAATCATTTTTCTCGGGTCCAAATGGATTTCTCTAGTTTTGGGCATGGTGCTTTCTCAACTGACAGCTCAATGAGCCATACTGAGGCTTTTATACCATGTTTTAACTTAAATGTTAAGTGAAATCACTTGATTCACCTGATCACTTTTAAACATATCACCTGTGAAGTTACAGCACATCATTGCACAAAAGTGGTTTGTTTCGTAAAGGGGGCTAATAATATGTCCCTGGTTATTTTAGTTTTTTTAAATACTGCTGTTTTGGTGTGCAAATATAAATAATTTATGCCTTCTAAAGAAAAGTAGTATGTTCAGAAATGCTATGTTGAAAATTCCTTGCTCTGTTCAAAAAGTACTTAGGAAAATCTTGAAGAAACTTAAAATTTCATAGGGGGGCTAATAATTTTGTCCTCAACTTTACAAAGCTTCCATTTCTTCAAAAGGGGGAAAACCCTCCAATATACTCTCATTTGTCCACACAGCATGCAATTTATTTACAGGAATGTGATGTATTTGATGCACTACTGAGCAACGCTTGTGAATCTAGCTGCAGAGCAAACACCAGGATGTCATCCAGGCCTGGTTCTGGTGCGGGCAACAAACATCCTGCCCCTCAAATAAAAGTTTCCGAAGGTAGGGAAAGGAAATGAGGTGCACAACAACCAGAGACAGGAATTAGTAAAGCGTTTTAAGTTTCACTTTCATTTTCTGTGCAGAGATGGAAATATAAAAGACAGTTAATGCAAACACAACTGTTTGTACACTTTTATTTCCTCACCCAATGAGAATCAATAAGAGAATCGATAAGGAATTGGATCGATAGGAAAAATCGATAATGGAATCTGAATCGTTAAATTCTTGTCTATTTCCATCCCTATATAAGATACAAACTATCTCCCATAATATAGTCAAACTTGTCTCTTTCACATCAATATTTTTGCTTCAAATTTATAGCACAAATAAACCTATTCATCCGTACTTGGAGCTGTTCGTGAATATATATCAGTAAAAATACATAAATGCTGCGCTCCATTAACTGAACCATAGAGTATATACAAGTCAACTGCTTAGATTTTATTCAATTTGTGGGTTTTATTCAGCACTGTCTAAATTTCTAAATATAAATTGAATTATTTATTAAAGGCAGAAGCAGAATGTTACAGGATTTCACAGAAAGCATTGCATCATGGGTAGTTTTTAAGCATTAATATTGCCACGCTTGCAGGTTTATTTAAGTCCAATTACATTGTTTTTCTGAGTCTTTCACTGCTAAATTTGTTTGGTCAGTTCATTTAAACCTGCAGGATTGTCTCCATCTGCTGTTTTGCTCCCACTGAGAAAATAAAGAATATTAGACGTTGGGCATGATACATTTTTTCCCCTTTTTTCTACTTTATTGTAAAATTGTTGCTGCACCCATAACACACATGTTGTGTCTACACGTAACTGATGAGAGATTATATAGTCTTACATTACATGACATTATATTCAATAAACCAGTGTGATCTAATCTTGGCATAAACAGATATTTATTCCCTAAATATCAAAATTGGCACCAGATAAGACAGTATGGTTGGTACGTAGAGGTTCTAGAGGAATGTGTTTGGTGTCATATTTAGCCTTACTAAAAATAGACTAATTGGCCTGATCACAATCAAGGTGTACAAGTATTTGCATCAGTTATTAATCAGTATTGCAAAAAAATGCCCCCAAAACCATCCCCAAAATGTTTCTTTGGCCATGTTATTACTAGATCTTGCAATCCTCCAAATTTGAAGAAAATTGGATAAAAACTGATAAAATGGCGACCCAATGAGAGTGTTTTATTTATTTTTAACAACTTTATACAGTGACCTGGATTGTCCTGAAAGGCGCCTATAAATAAAATTTATTATTATTATTATTATTATTATTATTATTATTATTATTATTATTATTATTATTAATAATAATAATAATAATGATAATATAATAAAACATGCACAATTTTATTGTTATAAGAGAACAAAATTATTGTACATAATGTTTTGTAACACAATAAATAATTACTACTCAACTCCTGTGTCTTTTTATTACAAAATACACATCACAGTGCTTTTCATTTATTGATCATTTTTGTTGAACAGCTGTTTGATTACACTGGGTTACAAAAAATGTTCTTTGCAAGTTGTCTAGGTTTTTTCAACTGAATTAGGACCATTTCTGCACCGCTAAATCCAAAAATGACATCTGTTTTTCTCAATCAGGTCAGGTTTTTTTGCTAATTTGATTTTGAAAAATTTGATCTTCTCACAAAATTGATTAAATTTTTGTGACTTTATCAGTTGATTTTTTTATATAGTTCTCACCCAAAATAGGTTTTAAGAGAAAAAAAATAATTTTCTAACAGGATGTATTTATTAAGTGTTACAAACTGTAGCAGAATACGTCAGGCTTGTTTTTGCAAGATCTTCTAGTCAAAGCCATTTCATTCACCTGTAATATTAAAAAAAACATTAATCATAAATTGGCAAAAGTCAAATCTTCAGAACTTGTTTATTGCAAGAAATATGAAAGAATTTTGTATCGTATGATGTGAAAATGCCCATAAATGTAAGCAAAAATGTTAAAAAGCCAATATGTAGTATAGTTCAGAAAGTTGACCTGATTGAGCAAAATTAATGTGATTTTTGGATTCAGCACACCAGAATTATCCTAAATCAGCTCAAAAAACTTAAACAATAAATTTGTTGTTGACCAGTGTTATCAATTCTTATTCTCAGTATTAAGACAATCAACTATTTTGTTCTGAAAACCCTTCTTTTACAGCCCTTTAATTGGAATAATAGAATGGGAACCTGTTATTTCAGTATTATTATGACTAAATATGCACAACTAGACAGATTTTGGTCTGCTCCCTGGCTGCAGAAAATTTGGGAACAATGTGGCAAACGGATGTTTACGTCGAACCGCATGTTTTCAATGGCGCGTTGTTCACCAAAATTCATGTAGTGTCCATACACCAGTATACTTCCAGCAATAATATCGTGTATATGCCTTATAGATATATTGTTATAACTTGTTCACAAATGTTTATTTACTCCTATACCAGGAGTATTTCTAATAATTTCTGATTTGAAAAGGGGCAAGCCTGCGAAATTTTTAGTAGACACCATAAACAAAAATATTTTGGACTTTAAAAGAGAAATATCAGACAAATAAAATGGCCTGTCTGATTTTTTTGATAGAGCAATATTATTTTTTATTCTATATCTGCACCCTTCCTGTTGTCCTTTTTTGTGATCAGGCCGTAATTCATTGATAAAACCTACTGTCACCAGTTTGTAAATCAACCATTTGTGACGGTAAACATTCTTTACTCTCGAAAAAGAAATTAACACTTGTACATTCTTCAAAGCTAACCACCCATGTCAGCTAATGTCTTAAACAGTCACGGCTTCACATGCGCCAAAGTACTTTGCGCAGGAAATAAGTGAGGAAGCTGTGTGTTGTGACGCTACTTAAGAAAACACACATGGAAAGTCAAATTCCTCCAGTGGTTATTTCTTAGAAGACATGCACTCACATAGATTTGACGATGAGCAATACACTCTGTCATGTGCAGCCGTCCAGGACATTTATCATGTTCAATTACACAATTACCTTCAGCGGGGATTTACGGACAAATCTTTGCCAAGATTTAAAACCACACATCCCCCATGTAACTTCACTGTACAGCTGGACGCCTTCCTGGAAAACACACATCTCACCTTCTTTCTCTTTGCTCTTGACCACGATGTCTACGCACAAACACATACAGTGCAGCTCATACAATTACACTCTTTTGTGGGTGCTTTACAGTAACATGAAACATGTGGAAATAACAGAAGAAACTGGATGATGGATGGATGGATGGATGGATGACACCTAGCTGAATGTACGGCACCTTTTTAAGTCCAAGACTCATCTACGATGACACATCTCTTGTGATGTTTTAATGGGAATCTGGATGCAATTATTAACTGTCAGACCAAGCCACATGTGGAGGAATTCACTGGTCAGCACAAGGGAGGCCAGTTCGTCATCTGAGGCATTGTGGATTGTTTGGTTTGTTACCGGTTTGACATCAAAAATCATCTGCAGCCTGACCTTTTGTGCTTTTCCCATCATCCATCTATACATATCGTCAAAGGGGATGCTCTTTTTTAACAAGAAGTGCATGGAAATAGGTCACTTAAACCCTTAACTATGATCACCAGGGTGGAGGAGCTACTGAGCGTAGTACTTAAGTAAAAGTACAATTATCCTGCAAAATAATATACTCAAGTAAAAGTAGAAGTACTACATCAACCAATCTTAAATAAAGCACTTACTTTACAATTTCATAGTGGCTATTGACACAGTACTGTGGCATGAAATATCAGTTTGTCTATTACCACAGAGCCAATCAGCGCCCTCGTTACATCACGTGTAGACTGGGAACTTGTCACATCCAAAAAGTACCAAGGCAATCAGATAGCAAATAGATCAGACCTCATGACAGCGGAGATTTAGCACAATTTGTAACAATTCGGTACTGCAAGCTGGTTCCATTCCCAGTCCAAGCAGCATTTTTTTCCTGCAGATTTTCAAACTAGGGGGCACAGCACTGAGGGTGCCGGTGGGTAAATCCAACACTGATATAAATCAACCACTGGGACACTGTTCAGAGTGCAAGAATTCAGACCACAGCACTTAATACACTGTAGTGACACAAAACTGATTGCATCTAACATGTAGCTCCTCCCACCTCCTCTAGCCTCACTGACTGCACAGAGCAAAGAACACAGTAAAACAGTGGTTCCAACCTTTTTTGGCGAGAGACCCCATTTTAACATCGCAAACTTCTGGCGACCCCAGACATTCAAAATGGAGACTATTTTTTTTTTGCTAAATTAATTTGTTTTTGATAATGTACAGTTTGCTATACTATGTTGCAAATAAATGTTAATTTTACATGACATTTAGTCTATATAATGCATATTATTATGGAAAGAGGCAGAAAAAACAGGTGTAGATTATAAAAGTGGGAATTTTATTTCCTTGGTCAGGATATGTACAGTCAGTTCAGCTTGGATTTACAAGGCTGACAATTAATACTGAACAAACAAGAACTCAAACTATGAATTATGAAAGAGCTGCAGCATCTGAAACTGACCACAATGAACATTTGACAGATAAACAGTACCACAGTGCTTCAGTTTCAGATTCACTGTTGTCATGTCTTTAGGATTGGGATTGTCTCTCTCAACTCACCATAGATTTTTATTAGTAACTTTAAAAAAAAAAAAAAAATTTTTATCAACTACTAGAAATTTCAGGCGACCCGATTTGAATTCCGGTGACCCCAAGTGGGGTCCCAACCCCAAGGTTGAAAAACACTGCCATAAAACAATATATAGAGTATTTACAACAATAATTCCTATTCTATACTATATACTACCACTAATTTGTCATTTCTCCATCAATTGCCACGTACTGTGTAGCAAATGCACAAAAGAATGCACTGAAGTATACACCATATATGACCACAGTACTGTGGCAACAAGAGGCTAATGAGTTAAAAAAAAAAAAAAAAAAAAAAAAAAACATAAAGAAGAGGCAAATGAGTTCATGTAACAGTATCAATGATTGGCTCTAGTACAAATGCAAACATTTGATTGGCTCTGTGGCAATAGACAAACTGATATTTTGTGCCATAGTACTGTGGCAGTAGCCATTGCCTTTAAATGCACTTGAAAGTTTTTTTTTTTTTTTTTTTTAAAGCAAAAGTACTTGTGCAATAGGTGGTGTCAGTGTCACTCTCACTGAGTGTCTCAGTGAAGAATGTAGATATACTGACTTATGCCTCTGTATGATATGAGGTGTTTTCTTTCATGCAAGCAGGAAGTGCTTGCATGAAAGCTTGCAATTCACATAGAAGCCCATTTTACCGTCTCTTCCTGCACCAATTTTTGTTGAATTATTTTTTCTTTGCTTTTTTATATTGATTTTTCTTGTTGTATTGGTTTTAAATTTTGATATTCAAAATAAACAATCAATCCATCAAATGACACTATTGCAGAAAAATACGTTTTTATTGTGTCTCATTAGTTTGGTTTTCCATGTCCTTTCAACATGATTTACTTCACAGTATTAGTTTGACATCTGATCTTTCCACTCCAACTGAAACAGAGATTCAGCCAAGTTTACATAAAGCTCAGATTGTCCTGAACAGTTTGGTATACAACACTTGGGTATGACATTATTTGCACCTTAAACCTCTGAGAGTGGAGCACTGAGTGACAGTATAGTAGAAAACACAAATAAACGCCTTTATATTCAAATCCATTCCACTTTACCCAGAGAAGCCTTTTCTTGTGCACAGGCCTTGTCTGTTTGGGTCAGTTGTTCATCTTTGAAATCATATGGCAGCTGATTTTGACTGGCAATTACAGCTTTAACAATACACACCACAATTACAGAGCAATAAGCACAAGTCCTAATTGTTAAGCTTCATTTAATCCGACAAGCTGACAACATAGCGAAAACTCACTCAACGTCTCCATTAGGGACCGCTTTAAGTGTCTCAAGTTGGTTTCCCTCCTCAATGCACTATCTCAAGCAGCCAGGTGGGAACAGAACAATGGCTTCCTTGATTGAGGACCTAAACTGAAAATAGGGTGGATTGGCTCAGGAGAAGAGCGATAATGGCGTTTTAATTGTGGCATTTTGGAGAAATTCCAAATACAAAGGGCATCAGCTGGTGGTCTGGTGGTGGGAAGGTCCACTTTACAACACAAAGACTTCCATTCTGATCTGATGCATATTAAATCAGGTTATTAAACATGAGAGTATTTTTGAAGAATCTCAAAATCATGGCTGTAATATAGGAAGCAGTGTCCTCTGTGCAGTTAGAAAAGGATGTATAAACAAGGAACGGATCCAGAATCTGAAGGTTGATTCTTTTGGAATTTCCTCAGAAAGTGCCTACTCTGAAAGAAGTCCACCTGTGGGCCCATAAAGCAGGGCATTTGAGACTGCAGCTGGCCTGGCTGGTTGACTTCCTGTCGGCTTTACGCACAAATGAATGTGTCTGAATAATGTAATCATATGGTTCTTGTAAACTTAGAAAATGTTGTGAATGAAAACAGACATAGAACCTAAAAACGACCCTTCATTCAGGTCATTAACAGTGCACTTTGTTTCCTTTGGTGCTTTTTCTAACTTTCTTTTTCTTTCAGTTTTTATTGTTTTTATCACTCGCAAACACTAACAACTGCACACCACTCAAAGTTATCTTAAAGGAGTGACATTTGCTTTTTTAAATGGAATTATGCATTTTAAAACATTTCCTGTGGTCTACATAAACTGTAAATGCTATGCTTGGGTCTGAATTCTTCATTAATTCAACTCCACAGGTCCATCTTCAGCCCTATTTCTGAGTAATGACACCAGAAAGGTCATTTTGAGCGCTGGCCCTTTAATGCAAATGAGCCACTTCATGCCCCACCCCCTCCAGGTTGTTGACTGTGCTGCTCTGTCCTGTTCAACCACTTGTGTTCGTTAATACAACCAACAACTGAACATTTTAGGTAATTGACTCGAAGTTTGGACATATTTTCAGTATGGACTACAACCGCTGCTGCTGATAAACAATTATGTCGTACTTGGAAAAATGTTCATCGGAAGTTTTGACCTTATATGTGCAAATGTCATGACGTAACTAGTTATAGACGTAACAAATTAAGAAGGAATTAAAACAGGTTGTAGAAATCCACTTGATTTTTGCCAAAATGAATATAAAGATAGCTTTGCAGCATCTGGAGGGTTCAAATTCAAACTTGTTGAACTGTTAGGGTCCAAATACACAAATAAATGAACCAAAGATGAAAATATGAACCCTTTAAAAAAGGAAACGGATTCCCAGTTAAGGCTTTCAGGCTGTTTCTGAATGGGATTTAATTGTCAGGATTGACTTATAATATCATGTGATTACCAGTGGTGGCTGGTGAAATTATTTATTGGTGGGCCATAATATCCAAGTCAGTTTTCAGCCGCACTATAACCACATATCACCACTAGGATACACCAAAATACATGCACCATTATTTTCAAATATTAATTTAAATTAAAACAAAAATACACGGTATATGTTTCCAGTCAAGTATTGTTTTTCAATGTAAATTTCACTTGTCTACATGCACATTTTTCTATGACTATTGTTAATGTCAGGCATGTCCCTGACAAGTGTCTTTTCCACTGATAGTATGGATAACACTGGGTTACAAAAAAAATGTTTTTTGCAAGTTGTTTAGGTTTTTTCAGCTGAATTAGGACCATTTTGTACCGCTAAATCCAAAAATGACATCTGTTTTTCTCAATCAGGTCAGGTTTTTTTTGCTAATTTGATTTTGAAAAATTTGATCTTCTCACAAAATTGATTAAATTTTTGTGACTTTATCAGTTGATTTTTTTATATAGTTCTCACCCAAAATAGGTTTTAAGAGAAAAAAAAATCATTTGATCACTTGATTCCTGTTAGGTACAATGGTGTATTCACCGCAGATGTAGCAAAATAAGTCAGGCTTATTTTTGTAAGATCTTCTAGTCGAAGCCATTTCATTCACCTGTAATATTAAAAAAAAAAAAACATTAATCATAAATTGGCAAAAGTCAAATCTTCAGAACTCGGTTATTGCAAGAAATATGAAAGAATTTTGTATCATATGATGTGAAAATGCCCATAAATGTAAGCAAAAATGTTAAAAAGCCAATATGTAGCGTAGTTCAGAAAGTTGACCTGATTGAGCAAAATGAATGTGATTTTTGGATTCAGCACACCAAAATTATCCTAAATCAGCTCAAAAAACTTAAACAATAAATTTGTTGTTGACCAGTCTTATTTATTGTTGATTATTTAAATGCATTTATTCGTAGTTGCTTTCAATAATCCTGTATTTGTGCACTGATTTATTTATGTTTGTCACATTGCACTTTGGATGTGGGTTGATGTCTGTGGTAAGCTGCAAACAAATTGCCCGTATGGGCTAAATAAAGTTTTCTGAATCTGAGCTGGTACCATGTAATGGAAACATTACAATAAACTGCACAAAAAACTGATGCATTTCTAAAGCGGTAACTTTGACATGTTAAATGCTCATATTTTTAGGAAAAGTCAAAAAGTGGGACGCTTTGACATTATGTTAAAATAAAGAAATGCACCATTGAAATGTGTTGCATCGTTCAGGACGGGCTGGTGAAAGCATCAGTAATTATTATCTAATAATATACTGTGTACTGTTCTTTTACTGTCAGTACTTTAGTATATTGGTTCCTCTTTACCATAGTATTTCTTAGGGCTGCTCGATTATAGAAAAAAAAAATAATCACGATTATTTTAGCAATAATTGAAATCACGATTATTAAAAATGATTATTTGTTAACCTTAAAGTTGCTCATTTTTTTCTTGCAAAACAATGTAAAATATACTCCTTAAACATAATAAAGCTTTTAACCACTAAAACAAAGTATGTTCACTTTTGTAAGAAAAAAAAAAATCTTTGAATGCAAATAAGTGTACTGTAAATTCAAGTATGTTTCCTTTTGTAAACAAATAGTGCACTGTAATTAAACTGCTATACACTTGCCATAGAACTGTAGCAATTTAAAAAAAAAAAAACTCACGTAAAGTGCAAATTATAAATTTAAGTATGTTCAATGTAGTATGAAACAGTAAATTCAGTGGCGTGCCGTGAGGTTTCAGTTCAGGCCTTCTGTATACATCAGCCATCTAGAATACGTACGTTTGGGTTATACGGGTTAGGGTTAGGTTAATACGGGAGTTGCAGCGTAAAGAGATTCGGAAACTGAAGATTACATTGCGGACGAAGTTGTTTTTATGTGTTTTAGTTTTTCATAAGATTATGATAAAGGTCGCGGTGGTTAAACTTTAGATGGTTAAAAAGGTTTGTTGTGTTAGCGGTCGGTGCGGACACAACTACGAAACACTTTTTGCACGTGATGTGTTTTTGCTCTTCGTCTTCTTCATCAAACCCAAAGTGATTCCATACAATTGAATTGGACTTGCCTTTTTTGTTTACCAAGCACTTCTGCTGTGATTCTCCTGCCGTTTTTCCAGAACGCTAGGTACAATTTTCCTCTTGGGGTGGACCTGCCGGCTAGCTGGCAGCAGTAGCTTAGAGGGGGGCGGGGCAGAGCAACTCATGGTAGCTTGCGTGCGCGTGAATCAAAACGACTCAAAATTAATTGTTTTTTCTCGATTACATAATTTTTGTAATCGTTGCGTGTAATAATCGAAATCGTAATTGAATTTCGATTAATTGCACAGCCCTAGTATTTCTGCATTGTGATGTTGAGCTTTCACTTCTTCCACCTCTAGGGATTGGTTTCCTCCTTCCTCTCATACTCTCTTTTCTTTTGCCTTGTTCAGTTTGCCTTTATTCAGTCTAACCCCATTTAGCTCCATTTGCCGTTTCCTTTTCTCTCAGTTATATTTCCTCTCATGTTTCCTCTGCCCACCCACTGCACACACTACACCATCTGCTATTCCATCTTCTCTTTTCTTTTGTTTCTTCTTATTTTACTTTATTGTTTAAATAATGGACGTAATAAGGATTAAATGCAATCTGTATCTGGTCTGTTACTCCCAGATAAGAAGAAAAACAACATTAACCAATAAGGCTGTTCTAGTGAATAAGCGATAAAAGGGAAAAGGGGGTTTGGCTCAAGTTTGAGGCTTGAATTTGTGTTTGAAGAGTGTTTTTTTTAAGGAGAAAGATGGAGGGAAATAAACTGGAAATGAGTGACAAATGTGGGAGGCGGTCCATGTTGTAGCATCTGGGACCCCATGTTGAAACAATGCGACCCCTCCACCCTCCAGTCCAGGCCATTAGGAGACTGATGAGTGAACAGTTCGCTGGATCAACTCAGTATGTCTGCTTCTCCCACTGGCTCTTTAATCATTCCTTATCTCCAGCGACAATACCACATCTCAGCCTCTCTCTCTCTCTGTTTTCCTGTCTCTCGCTCTCTCTCATCCATCCCATCCACCGCCGCCCCAACCCTCGCCCTCGGTGTTGTTCATGGGTGGCGTCCTGTTTTGTTTTCAGGCCGCGGAACAACACGGCTTTGCGCTGCCATTGTGTGTTGTGTCTAACAACAGCAAGAAATGCCAGGCAGTGATGAATGCTGGGTAAATATAGGCGCTGGCTTCTAAGAGGATATGTGAGGGACTTTTTTTTTTTTTTTTTTAGCGATGTGGCACACAAAGAGGTGACAGCGTACAGGAAAAAGCAACATGAAGCAATTTAGCGGTGGCCACCATGTGCTCCAGAGCAGCTTCAGTGTGGGCTATGGCTTTGATTTTATAATACAGTGTTTCAGTTGAAATACTTCTGTACTTGCACTGGCTGTTTTGAGCACAATAAAGGTGGTAAAAGAAGCATCACTGTAGAAATGTGGAAATGTTCGGAGGTGCACATTTGTTATTGACAGAGCTTTTGGTTGTTTGTAATTAAAATATGTTCCTGGCTTCAAGGTTCTAATAGTTTTGACTTTTTTTTTTTTTTTCTCTAATTCAGTTAGTTTTAATTCACTTTTAGAGCAGGTTTGCTAGTTTTTATTAGTTTTCATTTTTTTTCTAAATGCTTAGTTTTAGTTTAGTTTTAGTATTAATTTCAGTTTTGTCATATCTTTTCTCTTCTTCCCCGTCGTATTCAAATAAATCCCAGACAGGACTTTAGTCTCCATGTTTCCAGGTAGAGTGTGGACCAGAAGACGACTGTAAACCAAAAGTGACCACGAGTGATGGACCGTTAAGTGTCGTACGGTGCTGCTAGCTAAAATTGCTAGAGCGAAATAAATCGCTTTCGTATCAATCCGATGTTGACAAAGACGAAAACGAAGGGAATTTGATCCATAAATTTTATAAGTTTTAGTTTTGCAGACACACAATACAGTTTCAGTTATTGTTTTTTTCTTTTAATTATAGTTTTGATTTATTTCAGTTAACGAAAATGTTTTTTCAATTCTACTTTTCGTCATTTCATTAGTTTTAACGATAATAACCTTGGTATTGGATCGATACCAAAATATGCAGTATGACACATTACTATCTACAACCACTGACAATGTTAAATATGAGTTTTAGCAGTGGTTCCATGTTACAGGAGGTGACGGTGTTTCAATATTTACTATAGCGCCTCTGAACATCCTAAGTTTTAGTTCGTTTTGTAAACACACAATACAGTTTCAGTTTTCGTTTTTTTCTTTTAATTATAGTTTTTATTTATTTCAGTAAACAAAAATGGTTTTTTCAATTCTAGTTTTCGTCATTTCGTTAGTTTTCGTTAATAATAACCTTGACTGGCTTACAAGTTATGAAACTGAATAACGTGTTTTATTACAAACTATGCAAATAATGTTCCGAGCCAAAAAAAGATCACTCCCAGACTTGTCCAAAAGTTATTTCGATAAAGTAAAGCAGGTATGATTTCAGAGGTGTTTGCATGTTTACTGGGACTGTCAGAATTAACACATTGACGTGGATTAATCCATCATCATGATTAATCTGATTGAAAATTTTAACACAATTAACTCATCTGCAGCGTAGAATGACTCGGAACATCTCTGCCAACGCATTTCAGTCATTTTGTCCGAGTAGAGTTAGTGTTGCACATGTGCAGATGGGCAATTGATCGGTAGTGACAGGCCGCAGAACCAACCCATAAGGATGGAAGACACTGAACAGCACATTGGTCCTCTGGATGGAAATATGAGGAGAAAAAAACCAAGATGGAACAGTCGACCGACATAAAGTATTATACACACTCTGCAGGAAGGAGTTTTCTTTTCACCGAAGAACTTCCAGCTTAAAATATCACATTTACACCAAGCATATGTTAGTCTGCAATTCTGCTAGCACTTTGGCTAACGTATCGCTCAGCTTGCGACAAACTTCGTTAAGTGCATATGCGACCAGACTATTCCCTCCGCGTTGTGTTATTGGAAGGGCATAAACTCGGGACACAGTGATCTCATGCGGCGGCAGTCTCCATTTATTTACCCTGGACAACAGGATTATAAAGACAGTTAGCTGGGATGCTAAATTAGGTCCTGTACCCAGATCTACAATGATGAAAACATCATGTCAACACCGCGCGGCACAGACAACAAAACCGACAAGTTCAACATCAAAGTAAACACAACTTAACAAACATGGATAACACAAATAATAAGAAACATCAGCAAATAAATTTACAAATATACGGGATATGACAATATGAACACTGACCTCCCACCAGAGACAACATGAAAAAAGGGAGAGCTATGGGCACACAGGGAATTTATACACGAACACTTTGGGGGGACACATGAAGAAGAAGTGGGTGTGGCTGGAGGACTAACACCCCAAACAAACTGTACAATAAGGAAGACACCAGATATGTATAAACTATGAATGAAAATGACAATTTAACCCAATTTTGTGTAATTATATAAACATATATATTGAACAGGTTACACATATATACTTCCTTCTTTCTTGAGTCTGTCTGCTCATGCAAAATGAAACATGATTAAAATAGATTAAAAATGAATGATATTTAATCATGATCAGTCAAGATTAATCCTCAGCCACCCTGTGATTAATCTGATTAAAAATTTTAGTCGTTTGACAGCACTAATGTTTACGATACAAAAAGCCATTAAAAACGTATATAAAGAAAATATATTTCTGTAATTGGGGTTAAACTATGGAATGACAAATTTAAATATGTGCAATTCACTAATGGTTTTCAAAACAGTGGTTTGGAAATATATAGGTACACTCACTGTTCATGC
Organism: Sphaeramia orbicularis; assembly: GCF_902148855.1. NCBI lineage: Eukaryota > Metazoa > Chordata > Actinopteri > Kurtiformes > Apogonidae > Sphaeramia > Sphaeramia orbicularis. The sequence goes on from NC_043977.1 coordinate 36,945,579, forward strand.
AGAGGTGGACTTTACAGACCCTGTAGACCACATTAAACCTCAGATTGTTGACTCACTGTAACCGTTGCTGTCACTGTCTTGTAATGTGTGTGGAAATGACCAAAAATAGTCACTTGCCCGATAAAGGGTTAATTGCATATATTTAATTTTCTTGTCTTTTATTATAATTGTATGTATGCTGTATTTTATGTTTTCTTCTGCATGTTGCTTGTTTTGTTTTTATTTTGTAAAACACACACCTTTGTGTGTGAAATGTAGGGCTGGGTATCATGGCCAATTTCCATAATCGATTCAATTTCGATTCATAAGGTTCTGAATCGATTAATCACGATTCGATTCAGTATCGATTCGATTCAGTATTAATTGATTGATTCAGATTGATTTAGTGATACCAAAGTACAATTTTGAGTTGTAACCTGATTATTTGACTACCACAGTCATGCAACGCATCAATACTGGAATCAATATTGATATTAGAAAGGAAATAAATCTGACATTTCAGCAGGAAGTAGCTGAATCAGCTCTGAAATAATGAACAGGACACAAACATTGCCATGTTTTTACAGTGGATCAGAACGAGCTTCGTCATCTTTATTCTGTTTTATGGCTGGAGGCTTCTACACATTAGGGAAGGGGGGCGGGGGATGCTCCGCGATTGTTGGTCGGAGCAGAGCGGGGCTAGGGGGTGTGCGCGCTAGGTGAATGTCGGTCGTGGAGCGCACACTCCGCGGGGGGGGGGGGGGGGGGGGGTAGCGTAACAGTCGGTCATTGTCGCTTCACTATTCCTCTAAGTCCATACTCAGCCACAGGGGATAGTATGGATCCAACTTATTATTCCAAGAACGACCGGCTTCTGCGACTCGCCGGACGGCCACTTCCTTCACACTGCGGGTTCGAGTTTGAGGCTGGAGGACCTCCAGTGGAAAGGGTTTCCCCACCGCGTCTTTTTCCACGTCTTTTTCGAAAGTGAGACCAAGTCTTCCTCAGGGGTTCACAGACGGAGCTGCCTGCAGTTCCGCGTACTCCCGGTCCTGCTCTGAAAGATCGATCTCATCCACTATTAATCGATTACGCAAAATTGAAATGTGCCTAAATAAACTCAGCTTACCTTGACTTCATTTTTAACAGTGTCCACAATTTTAATTGATCTTGTTGGTTATGTAAGCAACTTTAATTGTTGCTGTTGCTATTCGAGAACTTTTTTTTTTTTTTTTGGTCTGAAAACATGTTGTTTGGCTTTCAAAATGCACACCAGCCTGTCTTGGTAGAAGTGTGTGATTGCTCAGATGTGTTTACAGATAATGGTGGAATATTTTGCATGTCCCTGATGTAGATGACAGCCTCATGTCCTTGGGGAGTGAATGTAAAAAGTACACTAATTAGAATCCATTTTTAACACAAGTAAATTAAAGTTAAGTGACAAACAAGCTCCCAGATATGTTCATGGTCAAATGATGCTAAGTCGCCAATTAAAAAAGGAGAATATTGTGATTATCATTTCTAAAACGTGCTCTAATCTGTGAAATTCATGCACTTCACCTGATTTAAATACACAATATACAAAGAAGTGTACAAACGAAAGGATCTGAAATGAGACGCAGAGAAGGGAGGGGATGAACACTATGCGAACTAAACTAAAGATATTCCCTCATCTGGTGTTTCAGTGGTGGTGGTGGAGTGGATTTAAGGCATCGGCCCTAAATCTCCCATAGGTGTTCATTTGGGGTAGGTTGTGTCTGCTTGTGAAGCCTATGGCGAAGGAAGACTTATCTGACCAGATCACTTTACTCCCACATCTTTGCAGTCCAGCGCCGATGGTTTTTGCACCACTGAACTTTCAAATGTGCATTCGTCTTCGTAATGAGGGGTTTATGCTCTGTCGCTTTACTATAATATCCATGCGTATGTAACTGTGGACACGGTGCTCACAGCCTAATCATTTCCTACACTGTTATTTTCATCCAAATGAGAACAAGTTGTTTTTTTCAGGGTTTTTTTTTTTTTTTTTTTTTTTTTCAGTGCATACAACACTGTTACTCAAAAGTCTTTCAACAGTAGAAGTACAGACACTTGTGTAAAAAGACTAAAATGTACTCAAAGGATACATTTGTGGTGTTTTTTTTTTTAGGTTAAAACAGTATCTATAACTCTAACACTGTCATGATAAAAGTATGTTTTATAATTCCAGAGTCAATATAGTGTATCCTACCATCATTTTAATTTGAAACATAATTGGAGATGATGAGTCCAGGTTTGGTTTTCTTCATTGACAAGACTTCCAGATGTTGTTGGCAGCTACATAAACCAGCTGTTGTTTACCAAGAAACAGTTGGAGTATGTTCTTAACCCGTAAAGGCCCAGTGTTACTTTTGTGTTATTTTTCAAATGATTTTTTTTTCTCTATATTTAACATTTTTAAGTGATTTGTCACTGTTTATTATAAAATTTTGACTCCATACACTGCAAAAATCTAAAGCTTACCAAGTGAATTTTTCTCATTTCTAGTCAAAATACCACATCACGCTTAAAAAAAAACCATAATCACCTAAAGAGTAACTTTTCAATGAGATATAAGAACTTATTTATAGACAATAGATCTTGAAAATCTTATTTCAAGAAATCTTACCAAGATCATTTTCACTTGTTCCATTGGCAGATTTTTTTTTTTTTTTGCTTGAATTAAGCAAAAAATAAATAAATAAATAAAAATCTGCCAACAGAACAAGTGAAAATGATCTTGGTAAGATTTCTTGAAATAAGATTTTCTTATTTCTTATTTTCTTATATCTATAGTTCTGATATCTCACTGAAAAGCTACTTATTATGTCTTATTTTAAGTGTGATGAGATATTTTGACTAGAAATGAGAAAAATACACCTGGTAAGATTTAGATTTTTGCAGTGCATTGCATTTTTCCAGTAAAACAGGCATTTTCCAATATTTCTCCCCCATTTTTTTGTTTATTTAGAAAAGCAAATCATACAAAACTTCCCTTTCAGGTACATTTCAATGTCCACAACTCAATTGTGGATGAAAGAGTGATCACTGGTAATCCAAGTTTTTGGTAGAATAAAAGAACAATTACAACAGAGGAGCAGTGGGCTTGATCTGTATATTGCTCTGATTTATTCAAATTACAGCAATTACAGGTTTTACATAGTCTGTCCATTTTGACCAAATAGAAAAAAGATTCCCTTTGACCCTTGAAAGAAAATGACAACTTTTCCAGAATGTCAGTATTCTGTACAGTATCGATCCATTCTTCAGCTGTAGGAGCTTCAGGCTTCAAGCATTTTTTAGTGCTAGTCTTTTTGCTTGTTGCCAAAAGC